>NC_053027.1:324919366-325219366 GCF_003073215.2 Triticum urartu | reverse complement strand
TCTGATTCTGGGATCATAATAACTATTTGGATCACGTCAAGCCTATATAGGGCCCGATTAGGTTCTCCCAAACTCCCGAGCTGCTACAAAACGAATAAAGCCCACCTACCCACCATCGAACCCAACCGATCCCCACGACCCACCCCATCATCTCCATCACCGATCTGGCGCCGCCCCCTCACCCCCGGGCAGGAAGCTCCACCACCCCCAACCACTGCCGCTGCCGCCGCCCGAAACGCGCCTCCACACCCAATCGGCGCCGCCACCATCCCTCGTCGCGGATTGCGCCGCCAGCACCGTCTCTTGCCCCGGATCGGGCCGCCTCCATCGCCCCTTGCCCCTCATTGCTGCCACCGTCGCTCGTCCCTCCCGGATCGGGCCGCCTCCACCGTGCCTCGCTGCGGATCGCGCCGCCAAGTCCGTCCCTTGCCCCAGATCAGGTTACCTCCATGAGCACAAACTTGCTCCACCTGCTGCCGCGACCTTCCTCCAACTGTCACCATGACCTTCTTCCCTCCACAGCCAGATGCCGCTGGCGACAGGCCCCCACAACCTCCAACCCCTGCTACGGCCCACCCCCACCATCCTCTGTGCTTCTTCCCCGACACCGCAACCAGGGCACCAACCCACCGGTTCCTATCATGGCACTGGAGACTCTCATCCGTGCTTCTTCCCCGCCGCTGCATCCAAACATGTCCAACCACCACCGCTGCCCGTGGAAGAAGAGCATCTACCGCCGCCGCAAGATCGACTGGAGGTCAGAGAGATCTGCCAGAGTGGTGGAGACAGGGGTGGAGCTCAGGACTAGGGAGGAGGTGCATCATGGTGGCGCTGTAAGAAGGTTGTCCCCAAGAACAGGGCCGGCACGGGGACCTTTTTTGTACTCAAATGTGTCGATGCATTTCTGTGTGTATGGATATTTTACTCCCCGTTGTTTCTTTACATTCTGTGATTTCTCTAGAATTTGTAATGCATGATGACTGTTCAATGAATTTTGCAGCAAAATGTCACAGTGAAAAGCTTTTTTGGTGTTGTGTGATGAAGAAGACAGAGCACAAAAACATGAAACATGGATGAAGTTCAGAGATATATATGATAGGGGTTCAAGGTGATGTTGTATGGCGCTAATTATCTTATTCCCCCAACAAAAGGTTCTGAAAGTGTACAAGAAAGAATGGCGCTGAAAAATGGGAACCATGAATCGATTATATGTTCATGTGAGAATGTATTTTGTCTATGAACTAAAAATTATGAGTTTGTTTTCATTTCTTGTAGCAACTTATCTTGTTGGGATTTTTGTATGTACGGATTATCGTTCAAAAAAGATAATGGATTTTCTTCGTTTCTTAAAAAACCTCGAAGTTCAAATTTAAATAACATGGTAGCTCGATGTTTATTACAACACTAGAATTTCTCTCCATTGATAAGTAAAAAACGAAGAAGTTCAATCTAATAAAATAGAGGAGTTCAAAAATTTATAGAAAAAATGGACTTCCGCTGTTTCTAGAAAAACCTAGAGGTTCAAATTAAAATAACAGAGAAGTTCAACATTTATTACAATCCCAAGAAGGTCAAATTGAAAAAACAAAAAACATCTCAACACAAATTTATTAAAAAAGGATTTTCTCCGCTTAAAAAGTCTTAGAAATTCAAATCTAAAAAACGAAATGGCTTGATACTTATTAAAAACTAGGATTTTTATTCCCGAACTAGGAATTTTCTGTTACTAATAGAAACAAAAGCAAATAAATCCAAATTTAAAAAATGTAGTTCAATGTTTAAAACCCCCTCAGACTTTCGTTCTTACTAAAGATTAAAATGAAGAAGTTTAAAATTGAAAATATGCAGTAGTTTGATGTATACGAAAAACTATGAAGATCAAATGTAAAAAATAGAGAACTTCTAAGGTAATAGAAAAACTTAGATTTTTCCCATTACTAAAGAATTAAATGGGGAAGTTCAAAATATTGAATAGTTCTAAAAACAGATTTATCCCATGCCTGAAAAGTAAAAGCCAAGAAGTTCAATTTGTTAAACAAGAGCATGACAAACATTAGATAAAAAATGGACTTATCAATTTTCTTAGTAAAAACAAGAAGTTCAAATTTAAAAAATGGAGCAATGAGTTTTTTTAAAGAAGAATCTCAAATTATAAAAATGAGTACTTCAATGTATACAAAAAAACTCGAATTCTTCTTGTTTGTGGGTAAAAAAGAATGAAGTTCAATTTCAAAATAAGTTGTTCGAGCTGTACTACAAGATTTAAAACCGAGGGGTTCAAATTCAAAACTGAGTGATTCGACATTTATTACAAAACTAGGACTTTTTATGTTACAAATGAAGAACACCAAGATGTCCATATTAAAAAACCCTAGAAGTTCAATTTAAAAGAATAGAGTAGTTTATGTATATGAAAAACTCAGATTTTCCTTGTTACTAAATAATAAACCAAGAAGTTCAATTTTAAAAAAAGCAGCAGTTCGATATTCATTAGAAAAACTCGAAATTTTCCCGTTACTAATGAATAAACCAAGAAGTTCGATTCGAAATAATGAAGAGTGGTTTTATGTCTATAAAGAATTCAGATTTTTCCCGTTGCTAAAAGGTAGCATCGTTTTTGCATTTTTAAATTTTTTGGAGCGATTTGATTTTAAAAAGAAAATCAATAATTTCATATCAAAAACCAGAATAGTATGATGTATATAACACTCAAAATTCTTCTTCTTCCTATGCAAAATTATTGTATGAAGTTCATTTAAAAAAAGGTTGTATGATCTTTGCTTTAAAATATTTTCTTTTCTTTTATAAGAATAAAACTAAGAAGTTCAAATTAAACAAATAGAAAAGTTCAAAGGTTATAAAAACCTAGGATTTACATGCTCAATTTTGACGAGTGCTTTAGGAGTTAGGGCCAAAAAAGTAAAGAGTGGTTCAAATAGATAAGAACCAGAAGTTCACGTACTACATGGTGTTTGTTTCATATGAGAAAACATCGAATAAAAAAGGCAAAGTCCAAAAATTTTGTTGCTAGAAGTTCAAGTTCCCGACCAGTGAAAGTTCAAAAATTCTTGTGAGAGAGGTTGAACAAAAATACGTGACAGAAGTTCAACGTGAAAATAGTGGGAAGTTCAACTACTACACGGAATGCATTTCAGATAAGAATATAAGAATAGAAAACTAAAAACTTCGAAGGTTTGTTGCAAGAAGTTTATGTGCTCCTCCGTGCACGGTTCAGAATTTATATTGAGGGACGGCCAACCTCCAGTTACATGTTTTAAAATGGCAAAAAATGACGTCTGACCTTCAATTGTGTGTAATTCGATGTATACACAAAAATGCGACAGAAGTTCATAGTGAAAACAACGAGAAGTTCAAGTACTACAAGGAATGCATTTTCACGTGAGAATAAAAGTATAGAAAATAAAAGCTTAAAAGGTTTTTTGAAAGAAGTTCAAGTGCTCTTTCCAGGGAAGTTCAAAAATTCTTGCGAGAGAGGTTCACCTTGTATTTCCATGTTTGAATACACAAAAAAGAAATTGTTTTTTTGTGTTTTAAAACAATTCTCTAAATCCACAAAGAAGTTCAGTTATTATTGGGAGCAATTTGATTCAAAAAGAAAATAAAAGAATAAAATTACAAAAATGGAAAAGGTTCATTTACTACATGGTGTGTATTTAATATGAGAAAAATGAATTAAAAGGCAAGGTCCAAATTTTTTGTTGTTATAATTTCAAGTCCTCCGTCGGACAAAGCAAAAAAAATTATTGTGAGAGAGGTTTGTACAAAAGGAATATAATTTGTGTAACACTGACCAATGCATGAGAAAATTACAAACAAAAATACGTCTTAGAAGTTCAACGTGAAAACAACAGGAAGTTCAACTACTGCACTGAATGAAATTCACATGAAAAACTTTTAAAACCGTCGTGAGTATGAAAATGATTAACAAGGGAAAGTTGAGTGTTTACAGCAGCTTTCCATCGGTATATCACTTGCTCAATTCTGGTGAGTGGATGGAGAGCTACGAGCAAAAAAGTGCGTGAAAAATAGAATGAAGTTCAAGTAGAGATGCCGAGAAGTTCAAGTTCTTGACGCGGTGCATTTTCGAAGAATATGTTTCGCGATAAAGGCGGAACGAATGATCTCGCCGTTTTTGAAATTACTTGAAAACGGCTAGGAATTAGAGAAAACCATCAACATGAAAAAGTTTCGCATTTGCCGTAGCTTTTCAACGGTATATTACTTGCCCCACTCCATTAAAGTTCGTAGAAATTATGGCGAAAATACTTTTTTAGCCATTTTCAAAATTGACTTAAAACCATAAATAATTGTGAGAAACAATATATAACAAAAACTTTCGCATTTCCTCAGGATTTCCAACACCATATCATTTGTTGCATTCGGACGTATGGTTAAAAAACTAACTCGAAAATACAAACTTGGTGGAACTTGTACCGTTTTCTAAATTACTCTTAAACTGTTCAAAATTAGAAAAAACTTTAAACATGAAAAAGTAGCGCATTTTCTTAAGCTTTCCAATGTCATATCATTTGCCTCAATTGGATTACCCATTTAGAAATGACATCAAAAATATGAACTTGGCTATTCGGTTTGCCAAATTTTATGATTTTCCAAATTACACTGTAACCATAGGGAACTGGAGAAAACTTTCAACATGTGGAAGGAGCGGTTGTGCGGCAGCTTTCCAAAGCCATATTATTTGCCTCATTCGGATAAACGGTTTAGTAATGTGATCGAAAATACGATTCACATTCTTGTATGAAGAAAAAATGGTTTTCAAAACTGCTCTCAAACCACTTACATTTTGCCAAAAAGCTAACTTGGGTCATGATACTCTTGTCCATAGCTTTCCAACGGTATATCGCGAGCTCCATTTGGGCAACGTTGGTGGAAGTTCAACCTAGCATGGGGGGAAGTTCAGGTCGAACAACTCAGGCAGTAAAATTGCAGAAAAAACGCAAGTTCATCACGACCCGAGAGAAAAATCCGCCAACGAGTGAGATTCCTATGTAAAACAGGCATTTAGTTGCTAAAACTCGTTTCTAGATTACACTTACATCATATATAACACAACTAACCAGAATAATTCGCGCGGGGAGACACAATTGCGAAGATAGCCCGAAGACTGGGTTCCTACAGAGGGAAGTTCAGGCGTGTAACTCAGGAAGTTCATGTTCTGATCAGAATATTCTGATCCCATGATCAAAATAGTGTTTATGTATGTATATGTGTATATATCCAGTTTGCAACATAAACGGTGTTAATAAATAACCAACTTAATCAAATGGACAAATAACCATGTGTGGGGCAATTTTTATTCATTGTTTTTAACCTTACCTAAGCTTGGGCTACATGTGCATTCTCAAGTCGTTTAAAATTCTCGATAAGATTCCTTAACTAGATAATTTTAGCTCAAGGCAAATATTTGCGAATAAATGCATCCTTACAGTTTGTGAATGAATCAATGCTATCCTGGGTAAAGATAACATCCATTCTTTTGCCCAAGCTGTTAATGAAAAATGGAAAAAAGTTTTCACTTGATGATTTCGACTTCTACTTCTTTATATTTTTGCATGTCACAAAGTTGAACAAAATTGTTTAACTGAGAAGCATCATCTACATTGTAAGAGCCAGAGAAATTTTCTTTCAATATCAAATTTAAAAGAAGGCTTGATTTCATAGGATTGAGCCTTAGTAGTTGGTTGAGCAAATAGGTGTACTAACAAATTATTAATACTTTAAACATCACAAAATTTGGTATTTTGGGAAGAAGTAGACATTTCTTGAGGCCTAAAAAAACTATTTGCTGTAATAAAATTGTTTTGTGACTTTTGTGATTTTTGGACACAAGATAAGAAAAATAAAAACTAACAAATAGTAACTACACAAGATAGATAAAAATGAAGTAAAGTAATGGAGTGTAGGACCTACAATAGTAGCAAATATGTCCCCGACAATGATGCCATAAAAAGGCTTGCCTACTCTAATTTGGGAAGTTATTCGACCCATAAGTGCAGATCTTTGTAGCAAGCAATATTTTCCCTCAAGTGGATGACCTTAAGGTTTATCAAACATGTAGGATTATTTTAACTATGACAAATGATCAGCACCTGCACAAACAAATACAGAACTTTCCTTGGACCCCAATGAAACTAGCGAGATTGCCAATATCACTACTCTTGCTAGTTACAAGGTTTAATGCAACTTGTGCTTGGAAGTGATAATTGCAATCAAAGAATAGTTCAGGTTGTAAACATAGAAGCGCATATTGAAGACGCTTTGCAAGGTGGATTTTATTACATTGTACCATGTACAACACATATGGGGATACAAACAAAGCCATACAAGCACCACATGAATACATCAAGCATCATACAGAAGAGCAGGATTCGACTACAGATGAAATCAAACAAAAACACAAATGACATCCACGCTGCTAGCCTAGGCTGCCGACCAGGAACCTATCCCAAGATTGACTAATAAGAAGAAGCGGAAGAAGAACCCCAAAAGCAAGCAAGCATCGCTCTCACGTCAGATCATCGCATTATCTTTACTTGCAATTATTGTTGTAGTAATCTGTGGGCCACAAGGACTTAGGAATCCCATTACCATGGGTATCAAGACTAGCAAAGCTTAATGGGTATGGAATGGTTAAGTGATGAGGTCACAGCAAGCACTAAGCATTTGTAAGGTGGCTATTTTACGAGTACAAGAGAAGAGTAAACTACACATAACGGCCCCAAGCTAGTAATGATCAATAAGTGATCCTGAACTACTTATGAGACAAACATTACCCCACCATGTTCTCTTCTCGAACTCCCTCGAAAACAGACGGTCACAGTTACACACGCGGTTCGTGTATTTTATTTGAAGTTTTGTGTCAAGTTCTCTACAACAGGATATTATAATTTTTCAAGTCACCACATAACCGCGGGCACGGCTTCCGAAAAGATTTAACCCTGCAGGGGTGCTCCAACCGGTCCATTATAAATTATCACGCGCATCCGGTGGAACATCCTCACACCATGAAGAACATGATGCTTACGATAAGGAATTCTGGTGTACCTGCCTCTCATCAAAGGTAAAACTAAACCAGCAAGACCTCCGAGTGTACCGACAAATCCCGATAAGAGCCGTGCATATCTCGTTCTCAGCGCATACCGGATGGGAAAGACATCGGCTTGGCTGAGACCCTGGTTGCCCGGGGGCGCCGGACATCGCCCAGTTTGGACCGGCACCATCAGCACTGGGCCCCTCATGTATTATGTTGAATTAAGAATCCTCGGGTAGCGCTAACTCCCTATGCTAATTAATTAGTTAACATTATTATTATGTTGGAAAAAATTTAAACCAATGTTGGGCCTTGCTGCAAGAGTTCTTTCATAAGCAATTGGTTATAGGGTCCCCATAAGTTTCACTAGTGGCATCTCTCCATAAAAGATAACATGACATGGTGAACAAATTATAGGTCTGTATTGATTAAATTACATATTTTATGATCATGTGCATATATAGGCCTCACGTCCGAACATCTTTAGATAATACTCCACCGCAAGACCACTATCCAACATGCATCTCAAAATATTAAGTAAAACAAAGTATTGCATTAAGTATGATGACATGATGTAGATATTGTATTTTCATCACCCTGCGTATAAGGGACAACTACACAACTATTGTTTACCCTTAGTGGCAACAACATAATACAAGCCTTTTCCAGTTTGTATCGATTTAGTATATTACTTGCAAGATTGAATCCAAGAGACACACACAACTCCCTCTTGGAGATCAGTGATCTAAACACTGGCAGTGCATGACTAATAGATCGGAGAGCACATTGTCTATAAAATTTGTAGAATGAAACTCATTTGAATCCGTGAATAAAACATATAAAAAATCTAATCATAAAGTGACAATTCATCGCACCAAACAAGCACACTGGAAAGATTACATCTCATGGGTCACAATCATGTATGAGTAGCTCATGTGATCATTGTATTGAAAAACATGGGACAAATGTCCATCTAGGTAGTGCTATCGACTCATAGTCCAAACAAAACTACTTATGCACTAACATGGTGGCACCAAGGTTGATGTAGACGACCATATTGCCGACACTACAAAATGGGCGACTTTTAGTGAAGGTTTACCTGTGTAAAGTAAAATCGATTTTCGCCATAAAAATGGATCAGTGACGGTTGCCGACCATCACGTCGTTAGTTACTGAAGTGCCATCACAAAAAAAATCTTGATGGCACCACTTTTTCATCATGTAAGATCGTATTGCCGGTGACGGCCCCAGTTCATCATCGAAGGCCATTTTCTGTGACGACTGGAACTGTCATATCGAATCAGCGACTCTTCATCTATCATAGTTTTTCCTTCTTTGGAGCTCCAATTTCTTTTTGTTGTTTTCCTTTGAGCTCTTTGATTTCGTGTAAATGAATATATTTTTTTGAAAAGTTCATGAATTTAAGATTTTTTTCTCCCTGAATTTGAGAAAAGTTCACAAATTTGAAAATGAAAAAATTCATGAAAATTAAAATAGAAAAGAAAAGAAAAAATGACAAAAAACTGGCCTAAAACTAGACAAGAGAAAAGAACTGACTAGAAAAAAACGCAGAGAAGTACGAGACTACTACTAGAGTGCTAAATAGGACAGTTTGTTACGGTCGGGCTAAATAGGAATCCGGGGTAGATAGTAACCAAATCTTGGTGCTTGCGAGTGCTCACACGCTATGAGGCCGACCTAGTATGCCTCGCTTTGTTTTTTCTCACATCATTTTGGGGAAGGTTACAGAACCTTTCCTCCTGAAACAATTTTCCCTTTTTTCTAGTTTTTTTGTTTTACCTTTTATCATTTTATTTTCTATTTCCTTTTCCTTTTTCATTTTCTAAAATCTATGAACTTTTCTTCAAACTCGTGGACCTTTCCGCAATTCATGAACTTTTCCCTAATCCACAACATTTTCTCAAATTCATGAACTTTATTAAAATCTTGAACATTTTTTTAAATTCGTGAATTGTTTTAAAAATCACGAACAATTTTTCAAAGTTACGGATATTTTTCAAATTTGTTATATCTTTAAATATGAGAAAATTGTTGAAATACGGGATTTGGGGACTTTTTATACCCGTGAATATTTTTGGAAATTTGGAGATTTTTTCTTGAACATTTTTGAATTGTGAACAGTTTTGAATCGGCGAACAATTTTTTTACGACGACGTTTTCTAAATTTTGATAATTGTTTTTAAATTTGCGATCATATTTTGAATTTATGAACATTTTTTGAATCAGCAACCATTTTTTGAGTCGATGAACATTTTTTGAAATTCTAAAAAGAATCATCTATTTTTAAATCTAAAATCATTTTTCAAATTCGTGAAATCAAACATTTCTTCGGGTTACAAAAAAAAGAACGGAAAAAGAAGGAAAAAAACAAGGGAATCTCCCACGAATGTCGTTAACTAGGAGGACTCTGGAGTATGGGCTATTGCAAAAGGGAAGCACCTATTTGGCAACTAAAAACCCTATATAACACCTGCTTGTGTCATACAGACGGGCCCTCGCTGAAGTGCGAGGCTCGACAGGCAGGACCATTTGAGGGGCCCGCGTCTTTTTTTTTTCTTTTTTTGTTGTGTGTGGTTTTTGGTTTCGGCTTTTTGTTTTGTTTTCGATTTTCCGTTTTTCTGTGATACTCCTCTATTTTTTCATGTCAATTAGTCAGGTGTAATCTCATCCAAAACATGTGATTTTTTCTCTCCACGTGCGTTCTTTAATTTCCGTACCAAAAACTATACATCCTATATTTAGGAACGGAGGGAATATTTAATATTTTTAAATAGTTTTTAGAGTATACTGAGAACATTTTGTTTATATGGTACGCATTTATTTCAAATACAATGAACATTTTCTTAACATATGATGTTTGTTATTATATACATTGAATTTATTTTAATATATTGTGATATTTGTTTCAATTACACGATGAACATTGTTATAACATAGACTGAACATATTTTAATATACATCGAATTTATAAGACATACTGAGTTTCTTTTCTAAAATATATTTTCTATTTTTACAGGTTTTAAAAATATCTAGCTCCTAGGCTCACGCATGGACAACAAAACCAGAAAAAACCGTTTCACGGGAAGACTGGTCTAGGCCACTTGCGCAAACCTTCCATGAAGGCTCCCCGCCACTATATCTCGCCTTCAGCAAGAGGCTAGCAACCCTTGTTGAAGCCCAGACCGAGATGGCCGGCCCAGGAGCGTGAGAGGCCACAACCAACTTTTTCTGTTTTCTGGTTCACCTTTTGCTTTAAAATATTCTAAACATATATATTAAAAAAGTGGTTGATTATTATTTTTGAAAATATTTCAAAATATTCTAAACATATATATTACAAGACACTCTATGAAAAACATTCGAATTTTTTTACAATGCATTTGAAAAATGTTAATGTGTATAGAATGTTTTTATGACATATTTGAAAAATGTAAAAAAATATGCATAAAAAATTGATCATGTATTTAAAAAACTTTAATCAAGCATTTGAGGTTTTTGTTGAAGAAGTATTTGGAAAATTCTGATCAAGGAATTGAAAAGATGTAAATTTGTAAATAAAAATGTTGACCATGAAAAAAATTTATAAATATTTTTAATAATGTTCATAAAATGTTAATCAAGCATTTGAAAAAACTGTTGAATTAGTGTTCGAAAAATGGCGATCAAGCATTTCAAACATATTAAATATGTTTAGAAAAAATGATGACCATGAATTGAAAAATCATATTTTTTGATCATTTATATAAAAATGTTAATCACGCATTTGAAAAAATTATTCAAAAAGCATTTGTAATTTGTTGATCAAGCATTTGACAAATGTTAGAAAAATGTTAATATTTTGGTAATGTATACAAAAATGTTAATCAAGCATTTAAACTTTTTTGGACATTTTTTTGAACAATGTTAATCAAGCGTTTCGAAAATATTAAATGTGTATAGAAAAAGTTGGCCCTGTAGTAAAAAATGTTAATCTTTTTATTTGAAAACAGTTAACCAAGCATTTAAAAAAATGTTGACCATGTATTAAAAAGTGTTAATGTTGTATGTGAAAAATGTTAAACAAGGATTTAGTTTTTCTTAGATGTGCATAGATAAAATGTTGACCATATACTAAAAAATGTTGATTTTTTATTAAAAAGTATTAAACATGTACTGGAATTTTTTTGACATATACAAAAATGTAGAATGGATACAAAAATAAACAAAGAAAACAAATTTTTTGACCATGTATTCAAAACTATGTTTAAAAATTACTAGAAAATTGTATATAGAAAAATAATGAGAATCTGAGGGAAAACAAAAGAAAAGCAGATGGAAACGAGAAATAAACAACAAATACCGAAGAAAAATTGGACAAAAATGAAAGAAAAGTAAAGAACCATTGAAAACTGAGAATGAACCAATGAAAAAAAGAAATAAATGAAAAACTAGTAAAATGGAGAAATAAACGAAGAAAAACTGGTGAAAATCAGAAAAAACAGAAACCCTTAAAAGCTAGTGGTTATCCTAGTTTTTTACTTCAAGTAGTTCGCGTCTTGTGTTAACAACGTGATTTGAGCGATGACGTTGTGGTAGCAGTGCAACCAAGTTACAAAGTTATCTTGGGATTGAACCCAAGCGCCCCATGTTTCCTCTCCACTATTTCTTTTTACCGCGCTAACGGGCCTTCCCATTACTGTAGATCTCAACGCGAGAGAAGCTACCATCTCGCTTAACGCGAGATATAGTGCTCGCGATCTAGACAGGTTTTTCCTATCAGACGCCTTATTCGCCCAATTCTTCACTTTCCGCAAATCGGCGCACACCCACCCTGCAGCTGGCCGTTTAGTTTTTTTTTCTGATAAGAACTGCATAAAAATTGCATGCACGAGGTGATTCAATCCCGCGACCTCCTTGGCCTAGAAGAAGCTTATTACCAACTGGATCACACATCTGTTCTATTCACTTACTCTCATTCTCTGCAAATCGATGCACACCCACCCTCCACGTTGGGTCGGCCTGTTTAGATTTTTTCTGATAAGAACTGCAGAAAAATTGCATGCAAGAGGTGATTCGATCGTGCGACCTCACTGGCCTAGAAAAAGCTAATTAGCACCTGGGCCACACATCTGTTGTATTCACCTATGCTCCTTCTCTGATACGTATCCAATGTATCTATAATTTTTTATTGTTCCATGCTATTTTATTATCAATCTTGGATGTTTTATAATCATTTTATAGTCATTTTATATCATTTTTGGTACTAACCTATTGACATAGTGCCCACTGCGAGTTCCTATTTTTTCCATGTTTTTACATCACATGAAATTCATATCAAACGGAGTCAAAATGGCACGAAACTTTACGATGATTTTTTATGGGACAAACGGAAGCAGATGGGCCCTGGATGCACCTGGGGGTGCCCCGAGGGGGGCACAACCGACCAGGGCGCGCCAGGAGGCTCTGGCGCGCCCCGATGGGTTATGCCCACCTCGGGTGCCCCTGGACCGCCTCTTTGCTCTATAAATACCCAAATATTCCCAAAACCCTAGGGGAGTCGACGAAATATTCATCCAGCCGCCGCAGAGTCCAGAAACACCAGATCCAATCGAAACACCATCACAGAGGGGTTCACCACTTCCATTGGTGCCTCTCGGATGATGCGTGAGTAGTTCTTTGTAGACCTTCGGGTCCGTAGTTAGTAGCTAGATGGCTTCATCTCTCTCTATCTCTCTCAATCTCTTGATTCTCAATACAATGGTCTCTTGGAGATCCATATGATGTACCTCTTTTGCGGTGTGTTTGTTGGGACTGATGAACTTCGAGTTTATGATGAGATCTATGTTTTTATATCCATGAAAGTATTTGAGTTTCTTGGATCTCTTTTATGCATGATCTCTTATAGCCTCGTATTTCTTCTTCGATATCTGGGTTTTGTTTGGCCAACTCGATCTATTTATCTTGCAATTGGAAGAGGTGCCCGATAGTGGGTTCAATCTTACGATGCTTGATCCCAGTGACAGAAAGGGAACTGACACGTATGTATCGTTGCCACTAAGGATAAAAAGACGAGATCTATATCTACCGCCGTATAGATAAACAGATCTTGTCTACATCATGTCATCGTTCTTATTGCATTACTCCGTTTTTCCATGAACTTAATACACTCGATGCATGCTGAATAGCGGTCGATGTGTGGAGTAATAGTAGTAGATGCATGCAGGAGTCGGTCTACTAATCTTGGACATGATGCCTATGTAATGATCATTGCCTGGATATCGTCATAATTATTTGAAGTTCTATCAATTGCCCAACAGTAATTTGTTCACCCACCGTTTGCTATTTTTCTCAAGAGAAGCCACTAGTGAAACCTACGGCCCCCGGGTATTATTTCTCATATATTTGCCTTTGAGATCTACTATTTCCTTGCTTTTATTATCAGATCTATTAAACCAAAAATACAAAAATACTTTGCTGCACTTTATTTTATTTGCGATCTATTTATCCAATCTATTACAACCTTTTTACCGCCACACACCAATTTCTGGCGCCATTACCCGAAAGGTATTGACAACCCCTTTAACACGTCGGGTTGCGAGGTGTTGTTATTTGTGTGGAGGGGTTGTTTACGTTGTGTTGCTTGGTTCTCCTACTGGTTCGATACCTTGGTTTCATAACCGAGGTAAATACTCTATCATCGCTGTGCTACATCATACCTCCCTCTCCAGGAAAATACCGACGTAGTTCTAGCTGCCATCAAGGAGAATTTCTGGCGCCGTTGCCAGGGAGGATCGTCAACATATACCAGGTTCCTAATCACAAATCTCATCTCGGTGCAATTTACATTATTTGCCATTTGCCTCTCGTTTTCCTCTCTCCCACTTCACAAAAATTTGCCGTTTTATTCGCATCTCTTTTTCCGTTCGTCATTCTCTTGCTTTCTAGTCTTGATGGCTAGCGTCCCACTCCTCCTTTGTGACCTGATTTTGAAGTCTTGTACTTCAAGCAAAGATAAGGAGAAAATTTGAAAGATGCCTGGTATAGGCTTATGAAATCATATCATATTTCCAACATAAAGGGGGACGCCAAGGTTTTGCTTCGTAATTTTTACATAGGATTGGCTTTGCATCATAGACAACTTCTTGATTTTGTCGCTAAAGGAAATTTCATTGAACTTGATGCCAATGCTGCCTATGAACTCTTAGAGGGAATCTTGGGAATTCCACCTCAAAAGAAGGGGTTTCATTTTACCCCCGAGGGAGCCCAAATGCTGGAAAAACATGGTGATTTGCATAAACATATGGTTGAAATACAGAAATATAATGAACCCCTCAAACACCTCAATGGTAGTATCAATCGCATGAATACTCTGATTACTCTTTGCAACAAGTGATTGGATATTTTGGATCTTAAGATGGTTTCTTTCCCGGAGAATTTGGGGAAGTGTAAAGAGCCTCCCGGGTTTGAGAAAACCCTTACAAAAGTTTCCAAAACTTCGGAAGACAGAGTTTAGATCCTTGCTTTATGTCTAGCTAAGGGCGTAAAACTATAGCGCTTGTTGGGAGGCACCCTAATGAAGAAATTTATTTTTGCTTTTTGCCTTCTGTTCTTGTGTGTTTACATAATTATGCTACTGTTATGATTGTGTTTTTTATGTTTTAATCAGTGTTTGTGCCAAGTAAAGCCTTTAGGATCTTTTTGGGGAATAGTTGTTTGTTTTTTGAGTTACAGAAGTATTCAAAATAATCAGATTGCTATAGACTGTTCTGTTTTGACAGATTTTGTTTCTTTGTGTTGTGTGCTTATTTTGATGGCTCTATGGTTTTCTTTGATGACTTTTTACCATATAAAAGTTGGAATACAGTAGATATAATACAAAAACAAAATATGAGTTGGTTTGATACAGCACTTATAGTAGTGGTTTATTATTCTTATACTAATGGATCTCACGAAGACTTTGTTGAGTTTTGTGTGATTGATGTTTTCAAGTTTTGGGTTATCTTCCGATGAATTAAGGAAGGATATAAGAGCCTAAGCTTGGGGATGCCCCGACATACCAAGCTATTATCCAAGAATGAGCAACCAACTAAGCTTGGGGATGCCCCCGAGTGGCATCCCCTCTTTCTTCCAACAACTATCGATATTTTACTCGAGACTATATTTTTATTCGTCACATGATATGTGTTTTGCTTGGAGCGTCTTGTATGATATGTGTCTTTGCTTGTTTTATTTTGTGTTTTAAGTTATCAATCCTTGCTGGACACACCTATTTGAGAGAGCCAAAATTATGTCATGACTTGTTAGAATTTCTCTCTTGCTTCACTTAGATTTGTTTGAGAGTTAATAAAATTTTGAAGAAATTCTCTCGTGCTTCACTTAAATTATTTTGAGAGAAGGAAATTTTTTTATGCTCATGATCTTCACTTATATTAGTTTGAGCTTATGAAAATCAACACATGAAAATTAGTCCCAAAGTGATAGATATCCAAGAAGGATAAAGTAAAAGAAAATGTCTTGAAGATCATTGGACAAAATAAACTTGATTCTTAGTAATAGTTTTGAGATATGATGATGTGATATGTTGGTTATGTTGATGAGTAACTATTTTCTAGTAAGAATATTGGAGTTAAGGTTCGTGATTCCCTATGCAAGTACAAAAGTCAATAGTCATGCAATGAAAATCATATCCTACTTGTGGTGCATTATTCGGTGTTCACTATGCTTAATGCTTGCTTATGAGATTATTTGTTTCTTGGTTGGTCGCTTCCCAATCTTTTGCTAGCCTTCATTTTGCACTAAGTATGACCTCTACTTGTGCATCCAAAATCCTTTAAATAAGTTTTTCCACATGAGTCCAGTATATCTACCTATATGTTGTATTATTTTGCTGTTCTAAGAAAATTTGCATGTGCCATCTCTAATTTTCAAAACAAACTTCTCTTTTGTGTGTTTATTTCACTCATAGAGCGGTGAGGGATGGCTAATATTTTCCATGCTAGATGTGTTATTCTGAAGATGAGTGTTTATTCACTTGTCATTGCACGAGAGTAAGGCAAAGATATTAGGGATGCCCAGTCCCGAAATGCAAATAGAAATTAATTTACTTTATGTTGTCAAATAATAAATTCCTTGGAAAGTGTTCGTATGGAGGGCACCCATGGATACAGTTAGCCATGGAAAGTGAAAGTTATGGTGGAAAAATGAATAAACTTTATTCTTTGTTTGGGAACCGCCTATGGCATATCTAGCATGGAATGTGTTCGAAACTCTAAGTCGTTTTTGTTGGTTGGATGTATACACCTCCCAAAATGTTTTTATCTCAAATTTTTCGCTTTGAGATCTGGCATCCCTACAAATCCCTACTTCCCTCTGCGACGGGACTTTCTTTTACTTTATGCAATTTTTATTTTGAAATTTGAGTCTCCATCTTCTCTTATAAAGAGCACCAACTAGGAGGCAATATGATCGTGATCAAGTATTGGGTGTAGTTAATATTCAAGTGTGTTTCATGAATGGAACAATGTTTGAGCATGATGGGCTAGGGATAACTCATTTTAGCATTGATATTTTGAAAGACATGGTTGCTTGTTGATATGCTTGAGTATCTAAATTATTACGTCAAAACTAGACTATTGCTTTGAATCACATAAAAGTCCAAATGTCCATGCTATAAAGAAAAGAATATGATATGACTTGATGAACAAGACTCCACATCAAAAATTCTGTTTTTATCACTTACCTACTCAAGGACAAGTAGGAGTTAAGCTTGGGGATGCTGATACGTCTCCAACGTATCTATAATTTTTGATTGTTCCATGTTGTTTTATTATCAATCTTGGATGTTTTATAATCATTTTATAGTCATTTTATATCTTTTTTGGTACTAACCTATTAACATATTACCTAGTGCCAGTTCCTGTTTTTTCCATCTTTTTTACATCACAGGAAATCAATATCAAAAGGGTCCAAATGGCACGAAACTATACAATGATTTTTTATGGGCCAAAAGGAAGCAGATGGGCCCTGGTTGCACCTGGGGGGGGGGTGCCCCGAGGGGGGGCACAACCCACCAGGGCGCGCTAGGAGGCCCTAGTGCCCCGGCGGGTTTTGCACACCTCGGGTGCCCCCGGGACCGCCTCTTTGCTATATAAATACCCAAATATTTCCAAAAGCCTAGGGGAGTCGACGAAATATTCATCCAACCACCGCATATTCCAGAAACACCAGATCCAATCTAAACACCATCACGGAGGGGTTCACCACTTCTATTGGCGCCTCTATGATGATGCGTGAGTAGTTCTTTGTACACCTTTGGGTCCGTTGTTAGTAGCCAGATGGCTTCATCTCTCTATCTCTCTCTTGATTCTTAATACAATGGTCTCTTGGAGATCCATATGATGTAACTCTTTCGTGGTGTGTTTGTTGGGATCGATGAACTTCGAGTTTATGATCAGATCTATGTTTTTATAACCATGAAAGTATTTGAGTTTCTTTGATCTCTTTTATGCATGATCTCTTATAGCCTCGTATTTCTTCTCCGATATTTGGGTTTTGTTTGGCTAACTCGATCTATTTATCTTGCAATGGCAAGAGGTGCCCAGTAGTGGGTTCGATCTTACTGTGCTTGATCCCAGAGACAGAAAGGGAACCGACACGTATGTATCGTTGCCACTAAGGATAAAAGATGAGATCTATATCTACCGCCATATAGATAAACGGATCTTGTCTACATCATGTCATCATTCTTATTGCATTACTCCGTTTTTCCATGAAATTAATACACTAGATGCATGCTGGATAGCGGTCGATGTGTGGAGTAATAGTAGTAGATGCAGGCAGGAGTCGGTCAACTAATCTTGGACCTGATGCCTATGTAATGGTGATTGCGTGGATATCGTCATAATTATTTGAAGTTCTATCAATTGCCCAACAGTAATTTGTTCACCCACTATTTGCTAGTTTTCTCGAGAGCAGCCACTAGTAAAACCTACAGCCCCCGCGTCTTATTTCTCATATATTTGCCTTTGCGATCTACTATTTCCTTACTTTAATTTTCAGATCTATTAAACGAAAAATATAAAAATACTTTGCTGCACTTTATTTTATTTGTGATCTATTTATCCAATCTATTACAACCTTTTTACCATCACACACCAATTTCTGGCACCGTTACCCAAAAGAGATTGACAACCCCATTAACACGTCGGGTTGCGATGTGTTGTTATTTGTGTGCAGGGGCTGTTTACGTTGTGTTGCTTGGTTCTCCTACTGGTTCGATACCTTGGTTTCATAATTGAGGGAAATACTCTACCGTCGCTGTGCTACATCATCCCTCGCCCTCCAGGGAAATACCGACGTAGTTCCAGCTGCCATCATTCTCCCCTTTTTATTCTTAGTTTTCACTTTTCTTTTATTTTTTATTTTCTCTCTTTTTATTTTTTTATTTTTTCTTTTTATTTATTTATTTAGATTCGCAAATTATTTTTTCGAATCCGTTAACCTTTTTGAAACGGATGAACTTTTTTCAAAATCGATGAACTTATTTTGAAAATCGATGATCTTTTTTGAAAATCAATGAAATTATTTTCAAAATCGATGATTTTTTTTTCAAAATGATGAGTTTTTTAAATTAAAGAACTTTTTCCAAAGCGATGAACTTATTTTGAAAATTAATGAACTTTTGAATGTCGATGAACTTTTGTTGATGAACTAATTTTGAATGTCGATGAACTTTTTTAAGAATGGATGATTTTTTTTCAAAATTTATAAACTTTTGTTGAAAAATAAATTGATGAACTTTTCTCAATTTTGTGAGCTTTTCTAAATTAGATGAATTTTTTAAATGGATGAACTTTTTTTTTGTAAATTTGTAAACCTTTTTTGTTTTCACAATTTTATTTCATATGAATTAGAATAACGGGGCGATTTTTCCTACAGGATTAACAATAAAAAAATAGAACAAAAAAACTTGTCTGCTTACCGAGCGATCGAGTTAGCGAAACGAGTAGCCAGCAAGCGAAGGAACTCTGTTGGCCCACGGCCCACTAGGGGCGTCCGTGAGCGCCAACTCAATTTGTGGGCGCTGAAGGCGCCTAATAGGAGCCCCCACCTAGACGATAGAAAGCGAGTAAACACATATGCATGTGAGTTGTGCACCGACAGTTGGGCTGGCCCAACTCTGCTCGCGTTGCTTTACTATTCATGCTCACTCATGTTCCTTTCACGTGCGCTCTAGAATTCTCCCTGGTTAGTCCTTTTCATTTTTTCATTTTTTTTCTTTTCCCGAGTTGCTTGTACCGCAACGCTCGCCGCCACCTAGGGTGTCGTTGCAAGTTAGATGCTGCACCCGCAACCGAGGGGGATTCTCGACTAAGCACGCCCACTAGGAATGGAGGCCCAATGCACCCAACTCTCGGGCCCCATATTTTATAGGCACAACTAGAGGACAACCCAAGGCAACACCATCCTTGGATGACAAGCGCGACCACGCCCGTGGTTGTGACGTTGGCAGGCGCGTCGAAAGTAGCCAGCGCGACGTGCTAAAGAACCCTAGGCCAATGATCTTTTATTGTATGGAGGTACGAGATGGCCTCACCACTATTCAATCTAGTTGTGTTTCCAAAATGTGGCGGCTTGTTATCTTTGCCTCAACGAAGGGATACATGCCAAGGCCCAAGTCTTGAGTAGCCGCGGACCATAGCCCCTCGTTTCGTCAGCCTCCCTCATATCGGAGGAGTATGGCCCAAGACAAAAGGGGAGAACCTATTGACGACAAAAAAACCCTATATGCATTCGTGTGCGTTATATAGGCTTGCCTTTGCTGAAGGGAGATGCAAGATTAGCCTGCCCATTTGACATGTTCACATGTTTTTCATTTTTGTTTTTCTTTTTATGTGGTTTTTGGTTTTAGTCTTTAGTTTTCTTTGTTTTACATTTTCTTCTTTCAGATCTTTTGCATTTCTTATTTTTTTATTTTTCACAATATACAGTGAACATTTTCCAATATAGAGTGAACATTTTCCAATATAGAGGAAGTACATGAGTTTGTGATGGAACTTTGCCTCTGATTGTAAGGGTGGCACTACTTTAGGATGCTGCTAACGCGACACTACGATCAAAGACCCTTTGACGAAACTGTGTGCGATGCATTAATCACAAACAAGGATGTAAAAGAACCGTCAAAAAAGGTGCAAAACGTTTGCGATGGCGGAGCCATCAAACATGGTTCATATTTTAGTTGCGTGTGCGATTCCGGGCACACGGTTAACCTGTTCGAACTGTTTGCGATGAGGCAGAACAACAGAAATGGGAAGCCATATCAATGTGTGTGCGATATACGACATACAATTCACTCCGATGAACCGTTCGCTATTAGGGAGTGCAACATAAACGGTTAGCCAGATCAAGGTGTGTGTGATATAGGACATACGGTTCACTCGGACAAACTATTTTCGATTAGCGAACGCAATATAAATGATTCAACTTAACAAGGTGTGTGTAATACGTGGCAAACAACCGACTCGGACGAACTGTTTGCGATGAGAAATTACAACACAGACGGTTAATACAGTTAGTTCATGTGTGATTCTGTGTGTACAAAAAACTTTGAAAAATGCATACTAGTTGCTTGCGGTGGCTAGGAGTATCACACACGATGCATCTGTGAGTACTCCTGTGCGATGATTAGTAAGATACACATATGTTTCCTTATGTTAACACTTGTGTGATAAATAACACGTGGCACCGGATACGGTATTCGGGGTGTGTGTGCTCCACTTAGTCTTCCCGCGCTCCAGCGAATGCTTCCCGCACTCCACATGGGTGAATTGTAAATTCCATGCCTATTCCCTCACCGGTTTCCCGCCACCAGCTAACGGCTTGCTGCATATAACCCAGGCGGCAACACATCGCCGCGACACTCTTTGAAGATCTAGTCCTCACCCATCTACCATTAGTTATTCCAAGCATGCCAGGCAACGACCAAAGCTTCAACGTCGACGCCTACCTGCGTTACATCTTCGCCGAGGAGAATGAGCTGGAGCAGGTTGGGGAGCAAGAGCTTCATCGGCCGGTGCAGGCACCATGGCCTATCGGCACCGATATCGGCGCCACAGCCCTTGGGAGAACAATCAACATATTGTAGAGGAGGTGTGATGAGCAGTTTGCCATCCACCATGAAAAAGATCCAGAGCTGCTCGGCGGCATGATCGACGAACCACCCGAAGAGCCGCCGTCACTAGTGCTCATCGAGAGACTGATGCCCCGCAAGGAATGGGCAGAGGACCTCTGTGATTCAGTCAAGACAAAGGCAGCATGCGGCTTCATCGTTGCCCGCGGTGGCCGCGTCAAACTCGATCTCGATGATGTGGTGGCCAGGCTCGAGCACATCCTTGGCGGAGTTGGCGTCCACACCGAAGTAGAACAAAGCCAACGTGATATCTTGAGGATGCAGGTGATCGATGGAATTTGCTACCAGGCTAGAGACATGGAAATGGAGCGGTTCCGCGGAGTTGTCATGCGCGTGATTGCACGCTGTTAAGCTCTTTTGGAAGAGGCCCAGCAGCCCCAAGAGCCACCCAGCGCTAGTAGCTCCGTAGGCAGAGGCGGGTCGGAAGACTTGGAGTGAACGACCGCAAGGGTGCTATGCTGATCATGGAGTCCGAGAAGACCATCGTCGGAAGGCCGCCAGCTCAGCCTTTTAGCTTATATTTTATTATAATTGTATGCATATGTAGGTCGTGAGTGTTCTGGGCCTTGCCGCATTTGGCATTTTAAATTATCCTAAATATGTAAGACAATTATTAAGAATTATTAACTGTTGCCATTGTAACTTTGCCTCAATGGCGAGCAGAGCGCGCGCAGGGATGCTAGAGCAGAGCGCGCCGTGGCCGCCTCAACGGCGAGCAGCCACGTAGTCAACCTTCTGCCATCAATAAATTTTGACCTTGTTTCTCGTCACATTGCTGATTACAATGCAATAAGTAATTGCAAATCTGTTCACACCAATCAAACAAATATGTGTTCACACTTAATTAGCACCGGGGTATAAAAACTACCCACTCGAAAATTACTTCACAGTTCCTCTCCTCATCACCCACAAAACTTGTTTTTCCTGTCAAGTCATTCCGCGATGATCGTTAGGAGGAGTTTAGGGTGGACATATGACCAGGCAGCAAAGACCAAGGCTGCGTAAGCACTAGAGAGGTCCCTCCGTGAAGCCGCGGCCACAGCAGAGATGTCCCTGTACACCACGGAGCCCTTGAACGAGCTCTCACGGGCACGCGAGGGCTCTCACAAGCGCATTCGCGGCATCGTCCATCGCAACGAGCCGGCATTCCTAAAGTCCTTCACCGGCGACGATGACATTCTCGCTGGCGTCACTACACAGGAGGAGCTGGTCGACGGCTTGATGAAGCTGCTCAAGATCAATGATGCCTTGGTTGACAAGGCGACCGACCTCGTCAAGCAACTCATGGGTGACAATGCAAAGCTCCTTAAGTTGGTCGCCGAGAAGGAGGAGGAGGCCGCCGGCTAGAAGATGCTGCATGAGCAGAGCAGTGCCTCGGAGATGATGCTGAAAGCGGTCGTCGTGGAACTGATGGGTGGCTTGAGGAAGCTCCGGATCGAGCGCGAGCAGGATGTGGACGAATCCGTTGCTGCTTTCAAGCAAAGTTGTGAGGAATTGAAGAAGGAGCTGGAGGATTTCGCCGCCCGGCGATCCATCGACGAGTAGAGATAGTAGCGACCCAGATCGTTGTCTGCAATTTCCTTCTTCTCTTGCTCCCGTGTCTTCCGGGCTTTGCCGCATGTGGCATTTTAAATTATCCGGAATATGTAAGACAATTATTATTCATGCTATTGTAAATTTTTCATCGTATTATCCATTGCCATTTTATTTGTGGTCGTATTATCCGTTGCCCTATGTGGCGATTTAAATTAGGGCGGAATACGAGTTGAAAACACGAACAAAGCAAATGCTGCCATGGGATCACAAGCAAACACCCTCCGTCCAGGTGCTTTAATTAACCCATTAATGGAGAAGTTGTGAGCGAGGTGGGCGGCGGCTGGTGCATGGAGGTCAAAGAGCTCGCTCCCGGTGAGCATGGGCAGCCTTGCTGCTCGCACGTGTCCCGTCGAGCCTGCGAGGTGGACAGGATGTACGCATCCCGTCGAGCCTGCGCGGCGGAGTGCTCGCACACGTCCCATCGAGCCTGCACGGCGGACTTCTTGCTCTTGTCTCGTCTAATCAAATAGTTGCACGCACGCCACCGAGTATGGTTAAATTTCGACACGGTTAATATAATACAACTTTTTGCGATATTAACATGTTAGTTTTTTGTTTCAAAAAGGACTTTGTTGGCTACTAATGTGTGCGCCTCTTCTCAAACTAGACGATTTTTTTACCACGGCATATATGTGCCATGTCATGAAACCATGCCAAGTTTCATGTTTTTTGGGTGACTTTTTGATTTACTAGGATTTAAAAACCGAGATTCTCAATGTTTCAGGATGATGACAAGTTTGTAATTCATTCCCATTCCTTAAATGAGACCTAAACATGCACCCAATGACACATGTACGATTTCCCACCCATTTTGCTTCACTGGAGCATGTGGTTGTAGTTCAAATTTGAATTATGGACTACATTAAATGCATAGAAAACTTAGTAATTATAATATATATACACACACACACACAATGGCCAAACGAACCCTGAACAGTTTCAAATTTTAGCCCGACACTCCTGTTATTCTATGTTGCCTGTAGAAAACAAAGTTCAAGGTGAGAAGAGGCAGCGATTATCGTTTCGCCCATAAGAAGGGCATGTTTCCCTACTGAAACCATGAGGGTTGCAATAGGCTCCGGTTTTGTAAAAGGCTTGTAATATAGATTCGCCCAAATCGAACAATTATATGTACCACGTAGTGACACCATGCCAAGTTTCATGATTTCCTGGTGAGTTTTGGATTTACATAGATTTAAAAACCGAGATTCGCAATGTTTGTGGCCAAGCCAGGACGGCGAGACGGTTGAATTCGTTCCCATTCGTTCCATGGGACCTAAACATGCACCCCAAGGAAACATGTAAGTTTTTTCTAGCCATTTTGGTGCAGTGGAGCATGTATTTGTAGTTCCGATTTGAATTATGGACATTAAATGCCTAGAAAACTCAATTAATGAATAAAAAAGGTTAAATGAACCCTGAATAATTTCAAAGTTCAACACGAATCTCTAGTTGTTCCATGTCACGTGTAGAAGAAAATATGAGTCTAGAAGAGGGAGTGATTATCGTTTGGCCCACAAGGGGACACGTTTCCCTATCAAAACCACGGGGATTCTTGTGAGAGGCTCCGGTTTGTAAGAGGTTTGTAATAAAGCTTGGACCAAATTGGCAATGTTTTTACCACGACATATATGTGTCATGACGTGACACCATGCCACCTTTGATGACTTTCTGCTGAGTTTAGGATTTATGGGGACTTCAAAACCGAGATTCAAAATGTTTGAGGACGAGCCATGACACCGGTACGGTTGTAATTCGTTCCCATTCCTGGCATGAGACCTAAACATGCACCCAAGGACACATGTATAATTTTTCTAGCCATTTTGGTGAACTGCAGCATGTATTTGTAGTTCAGATTTGAATTACGGATATTAAATGCCTAGGAAACTCAATTAGTGTATAAAAAGGCCAAACGAACCCTGAATAAGTTTAAATTTCAGCACAGATATCCTATCGTTCCATGTTGCCTGTAGAATAAAATACAAGGAGAAAAGAGGTAGTGATTATGTTTCGCCGACAAGGGGGACACGTTTCCCTATCAGAACGACGAGGCTTCTTTGAGAGAAGCTCCAGTTTGTAAGAGGCTTGTAATAAAACTTGCGCCACAATGGACAAAAAAATTCCTCGCCATATAAGCGCCATGTCGTAACACCATGCCAGGTTTCATGATTTTCGGCTTAGTTTTGGATTTACGGGGATTTAAAAACCGAGATTCTTCTCACAAAATGTTTTCAAATAGCACATGGTTCACTCACGAAAGCCGATATTCAATGAAAACTTCATGGAAACCATATTTTAAAGTTTCATAAAAATCTAGAAAAATGTGGGATGTTAAGAAGGTGATGTTTTATTGCGACACAAAATTTGAAGTTGAAAAACATTACGAGATGTGATCTATGAAAAAGACAAATTCAGCCCTGAATAGTGACATTACTATTCAACACTATTCAACGCTAATTTTGTCTTTTTCGTAGCTCGCATCTCGTAATGTGTTTCAACTTGAAATTTTGTGTGGCAATAAAACATTATCCTCTTAACATCTTGCTTTTTTTCATTTTTTTTTTCAATTTCAAAACATCCTTTTCTCATGGTTTTCACCAGTTTCCACCGACCATATGATATTCTCCCCCCGCTACGCGTGAGATCTGAGTCGTGTGTTCTGACTGGCCAGAACCCAAACCCCACGGATCGTACGTGTGCACCATTGGAT
The DNA here is from genome assembly GCF_003073215.2 of Triticum urartu. Taxonomy (NCBI): domain Eukaryota; kingdom Viridiplantae; phylum Streptophyta; class Magnoliopsida; order Poales; family Poaceae; genus Triticum; species Triticum urartu. The sequence goes on along the minus strand of NC_053027.1, from coordinate 325,193,800 downwards.
TCTCCCAGATCGAACGGCAACCCTGAGCCCTTTCGACAGCACATGCAGTACATGGGTAAGCACTGTGCGCATGCGTCGTGTAGCTCACGCTTCCTTCTCTACTAGGTTTTCATTCAAAACAACACATGCAGTTCATCTCATCCAAAATCAATTAGTTTTATATAAAAAATCTATTTTAAGATTCATGAAATTGTGCATTGTAAAGGTAAAAACAAAAAGTGACAATTCATTCACAAAAAAATGGGCAATTAAGATATGGAAGATTAGTGAACAAAGGAGAAGTGCTTGTGTTTTGAGGTTTGTGCATTATGCTTAAGTTCAACCATGGAGTCTTCTAGTTGTACATGTGGCAGAATTTGGTGGAATGTAGATGATATCCAACGGCCAGTAGTGCTCGGATTTGCCATCTCTGTACCGTAAGATTGGCTTCATCCAATGACCAACTTTCAAAGTTACTCACACACTATATAGGTGTATAGATGTATATATATGTGTGTGTGTGTGTCTCCCATGCTAGACAAAATAAAGTTTGAGTGCATGCGTGGGATGACCACCCTCCCCCCGCCGCCGCCTCGAAGTTGGGAAACTGACATTGTATGTATTGAACCAGGCTTGGAGTCGGGTACGGTGTTCGGTTTGTAATGCAGTTGGTGGACCATCGAAGTTGTGCATTTGGGATTTAAACACATCATACACCATCGTACCCATACATATTTTCAGGCCGCATGCAGTGTATACGGGGTCTTCTGATCGACCACGTCTCCCTTGTGCGGTTTTTGTGACGACACACATATCTGTGGGCTCCCCGAGTGTATATATATCATCCCTTTGACCGATAATGATGGGTATGTGTTTGCCATGAATGGATTCCTCCTAGTTCGTGTTAGGGCCGGTCACCGTCAAATGTCGCTCAACCAAAGCTCGAGCTGATGCATTGTCAGGATTCCCTTCCAGATGCTCGGATTGTTGGGTTCGACCTACATCAAACCCAGCGTATCTTGTCCTAAACTACCTTGCCTTCATGGTATCGAGAGGTAGGCACCACATCTAAATAGTACATTATTCTATATTGAAAACACACATCACCCCTTCCCAACGTACATCATTTTGGGCCGCATGCAAGAGGTGCTGGTTTTGTGGTCCCTCTCGTGCGATTTTTATGATGGTTCAATCTATTGGCCCTAGCGGTTTATAGACAACAACAACTGTTGTTTGACCAAACGATAGATTCATTGGTACGTCTTATGGTAGGTCATGGCGACATGCATGTGTGACCAAAGTATCGATCATGACATGCATCCGCCCCGCTGACATGAAGTGGGAGGTGGTGGGCCAAGCATCCTAGCTAGGAACGACATTATGCCATTATATATATCCTAGCTAGGTGGTTGTTAGGGTGCTTTCGGGTTTGCGAGGCAGGTGCCACCAAAGTTATGCATTCTGTATTTAAAGTTTTAAACATCCCCAATATTCGTACATATATTTGGCCACTTCCAGGTGGTTCTTGACTTCTGGCCCCTCTCATCGATCTTCAACAACGCACCCAACCATGGGCCCGCGTGGTCAAAGTTGTGCATTGGAATTTTGAACATCACAGACCACCCTTTTCACTCATATATGATTGGGCCACATGCTGGTGTGGCTGTCTTTTGACCCTCTCCAACTTTATTTTCTAGTGCAAAGACTCGTGTGTGATACAAGGGCGATGTGAATCACCACGCCTGCGCAAGTGCGAGCAAATTCTTGATAACCCACAAGTATAGGGGTCAATTGTAGCCTCTTTCGATAAGTAAGAGTGTTGAACCCAACAAGGAGCTAAAGGTAGAACAAATATTCCCTCAAGTTCTATCGACCACCGATACAACTCTACGCACGCTTAACATTTGCTTTACCTAGAACAAGTATGAAAGTAGAAGTACTTTGTAGGTGTTTTTGGATAGGTTTGCAAGATAATAAAGAGCGCATAAATAAAAAGTAGGGGATGTTTAGATAAAGAAGCAATAAATTTAGTATAGCGAGTGTGGATAAGTGGTGGTAGGAGTTGCGAAATTGTCCCTAGGTAACTGACTACTTTACTAGACCGATAGCAAGTTTTATGTGGGAGAGGCCACTGCTAGCATGTCATCCCTGACTTGGAATTATATGCACTTATGATTGGAACTATTAGCAAGCATCTGCAACAATAACGTTCATTAAGGTAAAACCCAACCATAGCATTAAGATATATTGGTCCCCCTTGAATCATGTATGCATCAATTTCTAAGCTAGGTTGAAGCTTCTGTCACTCTTGCCCTCCAATACATAGTCCTATCAACATACAACTAACCCTATGGTGTGATCCATGCACGCGCTCATATGATGGGCACCAAAGGACAGCAACATAACCACAAGCAAATTAAATCAATCATAGCAACTCATCAACCACTGATAGGACAACGAAAATCTACTTAGACATCATAGGATGGCAACACATCATTGGATAATAATATGAAGCATAAAGCACCATGTTCAAGTAGAGGGTACAGCGGGTTGCGGGAGAGTGGACCGATGTAGATAGATGGGGGAAGGTGATGAAGATGTTGGTGAAGATGACAGAGGTGTTGGTGTAGATCGCCGTCACACAATGATGGCCCCGGTGGCGTTCCGGCGCCACCGGGAGAGAGGGGGAGAGAGCCCCATTTCATTTTGTTCTTCCTTGACCTTCTCCCTAGATGGGAGAAGGGTTTCCCCTCTAGTCCATGGTCTCCATGGCATGGGAGGGGTGAGAGCCCCTCCGAGATTGGATCTGTCTCTCTGTCTCTCTCTGTTTCTGCGTTCTCAGATTCTGCCCTTTCACCATTTCTTATATATCCGGAGAACCGTAACTCCGATTGGATTTAAATGTTCGCTCCGATTTTTCCCCGAAAAATAGCTTTCTTGCGGCTGAAGAAGAGCATTAACCGCCTTACGGGGGGCCCACGAGGGTCAGGGGCGCGCCCCCTGCCTCGTGGCTCCCTTGGGCACTATCTCGCATTGATTTTCTTCCCATATTTCACATATATTCCAAAAATAATCTCCGTCCATTTTTATCCCGTTTGGACTCCATTTGATTTGGATTTTCTGCGAAACAAAAAACATGCAACAAACAGGAATTGGCACTGGGCACTGGATCAATATGTTAGTCCCCAAAAATAGTATAAAAAGTTGCCAAAAGTATATGAAAGTTGTAGAATATTGGCATGGAACAATCAAAAATTATAGATAAGACGGAGATGCATCATCATCTCCAAGCTTAATTCCTGCTCGTTCTCGAGTAGGTAAATGATAAAAAAGATAATTTTTGATGTGGAATGCTACCTAGCATAATCTTGATCATGTAATCTAATCATGGCATGAATATTAGGACACTAGTGATTCAAAGCAATAGTCCATCATTTGACATAAAAACAATAATGCTTCAAGCCTACAAATAAAGCAATCATGTCTTTTCAAAATAACAAGGCCAAAGAAAGTTATCCCAACAAAATCATATAGTCTGGCTATGCTCCATCTTCACGACACAAAATATTCAAATCATGCACAACCCCGATGACAAGCCGAGCAATTGGTTTATTGTTTTTAACGCGCTTCAGCTTTTTCAACCCTCACACAAATACATGAGCGTGAGCCATGGACATAGCACTATAGGTGGAATAGAATATGATGGTGGAGGTTGTGTGGAGAAGACAAAAAGGGAGAAAGTCTCACATCGACGCGGCTAATCAACGGGCTATGTAGATGCCCATCAATTGATGTCAATGTGAGGAGTAGGGATTGCCATGCAACGGATGCACTAGAGCTATAAGTGTATGAAAGCTCAAACTGAAACTAAGTGGGTGTGCATCCAACTTTCTTGCTCATGAAGACCTCGGGAATTTGAGCAAGCCCATCATTGGAATATACAAGCCAAGTTCTATAATGAAAATTCCCACTAGTATATGAAAGTGATAACTCAAGAGACTCTCTATATGAAGAACATGGTGCTAATTTGAAGCACAAGTGTGGTAAAAGGATAGTAACATTGCCCCTTCTCTCTTTCTCTCTCATTTTTTGGGACTTCTCCTTTTTTGGCCTTTCTCATTTTTTTCGTCCAGAGTCTCATCCCGACTTGTGGGGGAATCATAGTCTCCATAATCCTTTCCTCACTGGGACAATGCTCTAATAATGATGATCATCACACTTTTATTTAATTACAACTCCATATTACAACTCGATGCTAGAACAAAGGTATGACTCTATATGAATGCCTCCGGCGGTGTACCGGGATGTGCAATGATCTAGCATAGCAATGACATCAAAAAACGGACAAGCCATGAAAACATCATGCTAGCTATCTTACGATCATGCAAAGCAATATCACAATAAATACTCAAGTCATGTATATGATGATGACGGAAGTTGCATGGCAATATATCTCGGAATGGCTATGGAAATGCCATGATAGGTAGGTATGGTGGCTGTTTTGAGGAAGATATAATGAGGCTTATCTGTGATAGAGCATATCATATCACGGGGTTTGGATGCACCGACAAAGTTTGCACCAACTCTCGAGGTGATAAAGGGCAATGCATGGTACTGAAGAGGCTAGCAATGATGGAAGGGTGAGAGTGCGTATAATCCATGGACTCAACATTAGTCATAAAGAACTCACATACTTATTGCAAAAGTTTATTAGCCCTCGAAGCAAAGTACTACTACGCATGCCCCTAGGAGGATAGATTGGTAGGAAAAGACCACCGCTCGTCCCCGACCGCCACTCATAAGGAAGACAATCAATAAATACCTCATGCTCCGACTTTGTTACATAACGGTTCACCATGCGTGCATGCTACGGGAATCACAAACCTCAACACAAGTATTTCTACTAATCCACAACTACCCACTAGCATGACTCTAATATCACCATCTTTATATCGCAAAACTATTGCAAGGAATCAAACATATCATATTCAGTGATCTACAAGTTTTATGTAGGATTTTATGGCTCACCATGTGAATGACCAATTCCTGTCATCTCTCTAAATAGATATAAGTGAAGCAGGAGAGTTTAATTCTTTCTACAAAAGATATGCCCATGCTCTAACAAATATAAGTGAAGCAAAAGAGCATTCTACAAATGGCGGTTTCCTATGTAAAGAGAAACATGCAATCCAAACTTCAAATGATATAAGTGAAGCACATGAAGCATTCTATAAAGCAATACTCAAAAGATATAAGTGAAGTGCATAGAGCATTCTATAAATCGAACAAGGACTATCTCATACCAGCATGGTGCATAAAAGAAAAATGCAAACTAAATGCAAAACACGCTCCAAGATCTGCACATATCACATGAATGAAACAAACCCGAAAACATACTGATACTTGTTGGAGAAAGAGGGGATGCCTTCTGGGGCATCCCCAAGCTTAGATGCTTGAGTCTCCTTAATATTTACTTGGGGTGCCTAGGGCATACCCAAGCTTGAGATCTTGCCTCTCTTCCCTCTTCACATATCGAGACCTTCTCGATCATCGAACACTTCATCCACACAAAACTTCAACAGAAAACTCAGTAAGATCCGTTAGTATAATAAAGCAAATCAATACTCTAAGTACTGTTGCAAACCAATTCATATTTTGTTTTTGCATTATAGATACTGTATTATAACTTTTCCATGGCTTAATCCACTGATATAATTCGATAGTTTCTTCAAAACAAGCAAACTATGCATCAAAAACAGAATATGTCTAAAAGAGAACAGTCTGTAATAATTTGAACATTCACCATAATTATGATACTTGAAAAATTCTGCAAAAATTATGAAAAATAAAAAATTTGTATAGAAAGACAGTGCAAAAAGAATCTGAACCATTTGACGTTCCAGTGAAAAATTTAAAATTGTGCACTACAGCCAAAGTTTCTGTCCTGCACCGTACAAACCAACAAGCATTGTAAACATCCTAAAGGCAAACCTTGGCACATTATTTTTATAATAAAATGGAATTTTACAAGGGGATAATTATTTTTGTTGAAATGTTTCTAATTAAGATTCACAAAGTTTCCATGGGCATGAACAAAGTTCAAGGACGTCCCCCACTTTCACAATGCTCGTCTATCTCACTTTCACTTCTCTTTTTGAAAAGTTTTGGGTTCCCCTCTTTATTTTTTTGTTTTTAAACTATACAAAAGCACACATAAGAAATAAATGACTCTCTAAAACTTCCGTGTTGTCTCCCTGGCAGCGCTTTCTTTAAAGCCATTAAGCTAGGCATATAGTGCTCAAGTAATGGATCCACCCGGATCCCAAGGTATATCAAAGCCAATTTGAATTAGCAATGATTTGGCATTTAGTAGTGAGCACAAAGCAACATATATCAAGTAATGACGAAGTCTAACTCTCTTCCTATGCATCGGCATGTCAAAAAATAACAATTCATGCACACAAAGTAAAGGCCAATGCATAGTATAAACAGTTTCTTGTAATTTTATCATGTTGGAAACATAAAGAGGTGGAGATATAGTTCCTATCTCATAATAATTGCAAGTAGTAGCAGCAAGCACATGCATATTATATCTATCAAAATCATCATGTGCAAAGGTAAAAGGCAACCCATCAATATAATCCTTAATAAAGGAAAACTTCTCCGATATAGTGTAGTTGGGAGAATTCAAATAGATAATATGACTATCATGTGTGGGTGCAATAGTAACAATTTCATGTTTAACATAAGGAACTATAGCAAGTTCATCTCCATGAGCATAATTCATATTGGCATCTTGGCCACAAGCATAGCAAGCATCATCAAAGAGGGATATTTCAAGAGAATCAACGGGATCATAACAGTCATCATAGCATTCATCCTTCGGTAAGCACGAAGGGAAATTAAACAATATATGAGTTGAAGAGTTACTCTCATTAGAAGGTGGGCACGGGTAGCTAATCCGCTCTTCCTCCTTTTGTTCTTCGCTCTCCTCATCATCTCTTTCATCCAATTAGCTCACAGTTTCATCAATTTCTTCTTCCATAGACTCCTGCAAAATATTAGTCGCTTGTTGGATATCGGAGGAGACCACAATATATGGTTTAACATAGGCATTAGAATCATAATTATCATAACAATAGTCAAGTATGGCAAAATTTTCAGATTTGTAAAGAGTAGCATCATACTTTTCAATTAAAGAAGCAATTTCATAAGCACCCTTAAAAGCAACAAATTCTTCAATTTGTTGAACATCACAGTAATTATAAACACCCTTAGCATAAGAAGATACGATTCCATTATCACTAAACAAACATTGGTAGGGAAGGTGTTTCTTAGGGTCTTCCGAACAACAAGTAATATCATATATTTCGCATAAATTCCAAGCATAGCATTGCAAACGATGAATTTGATCCAGTAAACGTTTCCCTTTTTCAGATATGCGGTGTCGCACATAACAAGCATGCTCATCTAAAGATTTGCCCTCAACTAAACTAGTTGGGGTTTCAGCACGAGCACATAGGGATCGAAGATGATCCAAGTAATAAGCTTCAGGAGTGTGATAGATTTTGAGTGGTTCTTCAACCATTGGATCAGTAGGTACAACTATTTTTTTTTGCTATTTTGCATTTCCTACCCATAACAAAAGATAGAAAAAAAACTAAGAACAACAAATAAAAATTACTTAGTGATAAAGCAAACAAGCACACACGAGAATATTCACCCCACGCTATGGGTCCCCAGCAATGGCGCCAGAAAAAGGTCTTGATAACCCACAAGTATAGGGGATCAATTGTAGCCTCTTTCGATAAGTAAGAGTGTCGAACCCAACGAGGAGCTAAAGGTAGAACAAATATTCCCTCATGTTCTATCGACCATCGATACAACTCTATGCACGCTTAACGTTCGCTTTACCTAGAACAAGTATGAAAGTAGAAGTACTTTGTAGGTGTTTTTGGATAGGTTTGCAAGATAATAAAGAGCGCGCAAATAAAAAGTAGGGGCTGTTTAGATAAAGTAGCAATAAATTTAGTATAGTGAGTGTGGATAAGTGGTGGTAGGAGTGGCGAAATTGTCCCTAGGCAACTGACTACTTTACTAGACCGATAGCAAGTTTTATTTGGGAGAGGCCACTGCTAGCATGTCATCCCTGACTTGGAATTCTATGCACTTATGATTGGAACTATTAGCAAGCATCCGCAACTACTAACGTTCATTAAGGTAAAACCCAACCATAGCATTAAGATATATTGGTCCCCCTTCAAACTCGTACGCATCAATTTCTATGCTAGGTTAAAGCTTTTGTCACTCTTGCCCTCCAATACTTAGTCCTATCAACATACAACTAACCCTATGGTGTGATTCACGCGTGCTCTCATATGATGGGCACCAAAGGACAACAACATAACCACAAGCAAATTAAATCAATCATAGCAATTCATCAACCACCGATAGGACACACTACTGGAATCAGCTTCTTTGCCGTCCGCCACGGTGGACGGCAAAGGCATGGTTCACGGACGGCAAACCTCTTTGCCATCTGCCAGCAGACGGCAAAATGTCCAGACGAAAGGGTGCCAGCAAAGGCCTTCTTTGCCGAGCGCGTTTTCAGAAACGGACGGTAAAGGATTGTGCCGTCCGCCATCTGATGCTAGCAGACAATAAAGAGAATGGATGGCTGTGCGGTGGCGTGAGAGCCGTTAGGAGGTTCATGGCGCTCTTTGCCATCAGCCAGCGGATGGCAAAGATTCAAATCACTTTGCCATCCACTAGCGGACGGCAAAGAGCTCAGCTAGGCAGTACTGCGAAGCTGCCACGTGGCCAGCTATGCCGTCTGCTGGCAGACGGCAAAGTGATTTGAATCTTTGTCGTCCGCTAGCGGACGACAAAGTGACCAAATAGGCAGCCAGTGTTCCTAGGTTTCATAGGTAGCTGCCACGTGTCCTCTTTGTCGTCTGCTAGAGGACGGCAAATAGCTTTGCCGTCCGCTAGCAGACGGCAAAGAGGTTATATATCCCCTGTTGTTGTTTGAATCCATTTAATTTCACAAGAATTCACACACAGATATACATATATATATATATATATATATATTGTTCACAGGCACACACAGATATACATATACATATCTATCTCCATCACAACATGCATATATACATAATAAACATAGTTCCATCCATATATACATATGACATATCACAATGTTCGTCCAACACATTGTTCCATGCATCCATATAACAAATTCCATGTTTTTCATCGATACAAACGAAAAAAAGATAAGGGAAACAAGCACTCCATCCACGCAAGCTTCCATATAGTGAATTAAATCTGAAAAATGGAAACAAGAAAGTTAGAAAAGAAGAAGAGTAGCTAGAATAAGAAGAAGAAGAAAATGAAGAAGAAGAAGAAGAAAATGAAGAAGAAGAAGAAGTAAGCATACTTAGGTAAAATGGAGCTAACCTAGCTAATTGTGCCATTTTTGAATGAAGTAAGCATATTATGCCTTCTTCTTCTTCTTCTTCTTCTTCTTATTCTTTTCTTCCTATTCCCTCTTTCCCTCCTCTTCCTTGATTTTCTTCATCTTATTATGTCATTTGTGGACTAAATAGGCTAAATTATGTCATAAATGTACTAAACACGCTAAATAAGAAGGAAAATACCGTTATCACGGAGGTGTAGGAATGTTCGGGGCTGCGCCAGTGCGAGACGGAGTGGTCGATGCTTGTGGGATCCATGCTGCACCAAAGATCATTTCCAATAATGTCTCATTAGCAAGTTCGCAAACTGAAATGTGAATAGTAGTAAGCAACGACCATTCAAATCAAACTCACCGTGGTCACCGGAGCAATCTGGGGCATCGGCGTAGCGGCCTGACCGTTTTTCTCGTACATGGTCTGCACATTTGGTTCTCACGAGTCAGTCATATTAGATAGTAATGCGAACATTACGTGCATGATTGGGCTTATTAATATGCATGAGAAACGTACCATGATGAGCTCATATAGGGCCCAGTTAGGGGTGTCGTTCCGGTTCCTCTCCTCCTCCAACAGCTTAACCGTCCTCTACACCATCTCCCTCTACATCTCCTCCGCCTCCCTTTGTGCCTCCCTTTTTGCCTCCTCCACAAGCGCCTTCGTCTTCAATCTCTCTTTCTCAACAATAGTCTGCAACACACCACTCCTCGTTAGCATCATGTAATCATCGACGGACGCACACACAATGTAATGGAGGAAAGGTGAGAGAGTCCGTATAACTAACCGCCATGGCGATCTCCACGGGCCGTGCACGAGGCATAATCTCAGGATCAGAGCTACTCATGCGCTTCTTGATCCGCGGGAGAGTCTTAGGACAATGTATCAGTCCATCACCAATGGCTTGAGAGCCATGGGACCACCCGCCACCAGATATCATCACCAGCTCTGTATCAAAAGGATCTTGGCTCGGGTTAGAGTCCTCCCCTTTCATCGCCTTCCCCTTGTCTCTGTAACACACAAGCTTGTGGTGGGATGTCTTGTTGGTGAAGTTCTTTGGATCATCTAGGTCAGACTACGTGAATGGCTTGGCCTTCTTGTACGGGGCCATATGGGCCATGCCATAGAGGTCGAACAGACCTAGCACAGGCTTCTTGTGGTGGTGCGCCTGCGAGAGAGAAACAAAATATTAGTTAAGGTTATTTTGGAGAATGATATTGCTATGTAAATAGGTCATTTTGGAGCTAAGAAAGGTTATTATGCCATTTTTTTACCAAATTATTAGTTATGTCATTTTCGAGGAAAAAAAAGCTAAGTTTAGGTCATTTTCGAGGTAACCAAGATTATTATGCCATTTTTTTACCAAAGTTTGCTAATTATGTGATTATTGAGCTATCCAAGGTTATTATGTCATTTTAGAGCTAACTATAGCATATTAAGTCATTTTATAGAGCTATCTAAGGTTATTATGTCATTTTAGAGCTAAATATGGCATAAATGAACTATCCAAGGTAGTTATGCCATTTTTAACTAACTAAGCATATTAATTAAGTCATTTTGGAAGGGATAAGTGCTAGCATGAAGAATGAATTGCATGAATCATGTAGCAAACCACATACCCAGTTATCCCCGTACTCAAACAGGTTGGAGCTCCCTTGATGGTGTGGCACACCTTCCATTTGGTCGCAATTATCCTTGGCCTTTTGGTGTTTGACTTTCCATTAGTCACAGCACCACGCGTCCACCAACGCCTCCCAACAGTCCATCTTATCCACACACCATCTCGGGGGCACCTAAGTGAGTCAAGAGAAATTTCATCTCAACGCCTATGAATCAAATCAAGAAAACTAACTTCAAGGCCTTAAGAATAGGTAATTACCTGCATGTACTTCTCCTTACTCAGAAACTTGCCGCGACACTTCTGCTTGCCCCTCCTAATACCCTTCGAGGCGTAGTAGTCTCGAACGGCCTGCACCCGAGCCTCGTGCCTTAAGTTCTGAAGTAGCTGCTTGGACTCGTTTTCGACAACCATAGACGCGGCCTCCTGCTCTCCCTCTGAAGCTCTGTAGAAGGTCTCCAATCAACCAAGGCAACACTGATTAGTACAATCACTAGGTAGTGCTGATTTTTAATTCCGTAAAGGAGGAATTACCCAAAACCGACGGAACACAATGTCGACCACCCTCTCGCACAAGACACCGTCGACCCTCTCCTCTGGCAGGGCCTGGGCAACCGAGTACAACTCCCAGGTCAGTGCTAGCTGTGGAACCTAACCCTCACCGGGCAACGTGACCCACCCAGGGAAGTGCTGCCAGCAAAGCACACCAAGGACCTGGTTGGGCCTACGGGCACCAGAGGGCATACCCAGCCCCTGCAGTATGACAAGGCCAACACATTAGATATGAATTTGAAGGAACATGAAGGCAAAAGGTTAAAAAATAGTAAATGCACTTACTTCAACCCTTTAGGCGCAATCAACCACCTCTGGTCGGGGGTCGTCGGCACGGGCGGGGGCTTTGTAGCGCCACGCTTGTAGACCTTCTTGCCCTTCTCAACCAGCTCGTCGTCACTATAGCTATCATCTGAAAAGGTGTCCTTGCTACCATCCTCCAGGCCACTAGCCTCCGGAGACTCGTGGGCCGAAGAGTTCATGACTGGAGTCTTCTGGGCCGAAGACCCCGTGACCGGAGTCTTCTGGGACGAAGACCCCATGACCGGAGTCTTCTGGGACGAAGACCCCATGACCGGAGTCTTCTGGGACGAAAACCCAGTGACTGGAGTCTTCTGAGACAAAGACTCTGGGACCGGACTCACGTGGGGCGAAGGATCGGCGACCCGAGTCTGTTGGGGGGAAGGATCAGCGACCGGAGGCTCATGGACCGGAGTCCGAGACGAGTCTACGTCAGACGGAGCACTCCTGTGGTCGGGTGAATCAGCTGAGGGTGGCGGCGAGGAAGGCATACCTACCTTCCTACCTCTCGCGCTGCCACGTCCACCTCTAGCAGGCTTCTTTGTCCTCCCCCGACCTCTCCCAGCCACAGAAGAAGTGCCCGCCGCAGTTGTCTCCATACTGTCTACCAGCGCTCTCCGGAGGGGCAGCGGTGCAATAATGGAACCACCCCTCCCAGTAGCGCTCGCAGGAGGATCGGGGCGCTCTGGACCCTTGCCCACCATCCTGTCCACACCTGCAATGACAAAAAGTAAACGAAATTAGTACAACATAGAAAATTTGGATACCTGACATGAACATAATAATATGTATATAATTTAAGTGTATCATAATCATGACCATAATAAAAATACACCCGATCAACAAAAATATATATGGGGTCGGGGTGTGGTGTCAGGGTGTCGGGGTCGGGGTGTTGTCCCGGGGTGTCGTGTCGGGGTCGTCGTGCGGGGTGTCGGTCGGGGGGGTGGGGTGGGGGTGTGGTGTCAGTGTCGGTCGGGGTAAGTGGTGGTGGGTGTGGGTGTCAGGGGGTGTCAGGTGGTCGGGGTGTCAGGTGTCGAGGTGTCGGTGGTCGGGTCGGGGTGTGGTGTTAGGGTGTCGGGGTGTCGGGGTCAGGGTGTCGTGCCGGGGTGTCGTGTTGGGGTCGGGCCGGGGTGTCGGGATCAGGGTCGGGATCGGGGTGTGTTGTCAAGGGTGTCGGTTGGTCGGGGGTCGGGGTCAGGGTGTGGTGTCGGGGGTCGGGGGTCAGTGTCGGGGTGTCGTGCCGAGGTGTCGGGGTGTCGATCGGGTGTGGGGGGTCGGGATCTCTTTTTCCCTTTCTTCTTCTATTCTTCTTCTTCTCCAACTCCTCTCCTCTTTCTTCTTCTTCTTCTTCTTCTTCTTCGTCTTCTTCTTCTTCTTCTTCTTCTTCTTCTTTCACCTCCTCCTCCTCCTCCTCCTCCTCGTCTTCTTCTTCTTCTTCTTCTTCTTCTTCCTCCCCCTTTCTACTTATTCTACTTTTCTTCTTCTTTTTTCATTAAACCTAAAACTAAACCTAAACAAAAAAACTAAACTAAATAACCTAAACTAATTAAACCTAAACTATTTAAACTAAATAACCTAAACTAATTAAACTAAATAAGCTAAAATAACTAAACTGAAAAAACTTAAACTAAATAACCTAAACTAAACAGAAAAGAAAAACAGAAAAAATAGAAAAAAACAGGGGCAGGGGCTCACTGTGGGGGGCGGCAACGGGTCGTGGAGGGGGCGACGACGGGGCGGCGGCGAGGCAGGGTAGCGACGGGCGGGGAGGGCCGGCGACGGGCGGCGCTCCTCTGGGGGTGGAGGGGGAGCCCGCAGCGGGTGGGGGCGGCGGTGGCCCGATGGAGGGGGAGGCCACGGCGGGACGGGGCGGGGACGGGCATCCAAGGGAGGGGCGGGACGGCCGTGGCGCGGCTGGCCAGCGTGGAAGGGGCGGCGGGGCCGCGGTGGACGTTAGGGCGCCGCAGGGGAGGGGTGTGGGGCGACGGGGCAAGGGGGCGGCAGGTGGTCGGGGTGGCGGCGGGTGGCTGGTGGCGGGGGCGGCAGCAGTTGACAGGGGTCTCCTCGGGGAGAGAGGACAGAAAGCGAGAGAGGGAGGGGGCGGGGTGGGGAGCTGTTAGTTAGGTTATCTCTTTGCCGTCCGCCCCCTTTGCCGTCCGCTTTTTTGCTCTTTGTCATCCGCTGGCAGATGACAAAGAGGCCGTTAGGTTTTTTCTGAACAACTCGTTAGTGGGGCCCACCTCCCTCTTTGCTGTCCGCCAGCAGACATCAAAGAACTGGCTGATGGCAAAGACATTCTTTTCCATCAGCTAGTTCTTTGACGTCTGTTTTTTACAAGCTGAGGACAAATACCTTCTATGTCGTCCTCCAGCTGACGGCAAAGAATAGGCAGACGACAAATAAGAAAATTCCAGTAGTGACAACGAAAATCTACTCAGACATCATAGGATGGCAACACATCATTGGATAATAATATGAAGCATAAATCACTATGTTCAAGTAGAGGGTACAGCAGGTTGTGGGAGAGTGGACCACTATAGATAGATGGGGGAAGGTGATGAAGATATTGGTGAAGATGACGGAGGTGTTGGTGTAGATCGCCGTCACACGATGATGGCCCCGGCGGCGTTCCGGCGCCACTGAGAGAGAGGGGGAGAGAGCCCCCCTTCTTCTTGTTCTTCCTTGACCTTCTCCAAAGATGGGAGAAGGGTTTCCCCTCTAGTCCATGGTCTCCATGGCATGGGTGTAGCGACCAGACCTCAAACGGTCCAATCTCTGTGCTCACGTGTCATCCCTGGATCAGTAATGCTGACACCAAACAGTACTTGAAGGATTTATAACAGAGTAGCAATCACACACTTATTACATCGAGTGTCTCAAAAGAGAACTTATTACAATAAATATGGCTTAAGGCCATCTAATAACGATAACAGCGGAAGGATTGGAAGATAAGTGAGTCCATCAACTCCAACGGCATCACTGAGTATAGAACCACGACCTAAAAGCACCTTAATCGTCATCTGAAAAGTCTGCAACATTAACGTTGTAGCCCGAAACGGGTCAGCACATGGAATATGCTGGCAAAGTAACACATAGAGAGTAATGGAATGAAATAGGCGAATCTATATGCATATTTGGCTCGTGGAAAGCTCTATGGTTACAGTTTTGCGTAAAGCCAAATTTTCCCTATTGCAAAGGAATAAATATTATTTAACTATCATGGTAGTTGTTAAACATTGAGAATGGTTGACAGCATTCTCAATCCCAATTAAGTATCATCATTAAACAAAACCCAACAAAATTAATTTTAGAGTAACATGTTGAGATTCACATGATAATCCAGGTACTAGATACTCAAGATGTCCATAACCGGGGACACGGCTAATCATGATTAGTTTATACACTCTGCAGAGGTTTGCGCACTTTTCCCCACAAGACTCGATCGCCTCCGTTTGGTTTCTCGCACTACATGGTGTTTGAGAAACGGATGACCGAGACATAGTCTTTCAGAAGCGCTAGCACCTTATGATCGGGTAGACCGTTACACCTACTTTCCCCTACATCTGCTAGTTTACCACTGTAAGAGTTCGCACAACTTAATCAACTATGCTAGAGCCCATAATAGCTTGTGGCTGCACACGGAAGTTTCTAGCATGAATAATCTCATGATCCCCTTTGAGCTTGGGTGGCGGCCCATAAAGAAAAAAGGCAATCGCTGGAATACCCAGGTTCCTCAATCCACCCAGATGTGTATTTAAGTTGCCACCTTAGATAAACCATTAATTAACAATTTCACATCTGTCATGGATACACTCACCCAATCCACGTATACAAGCATAGCATGGCATAATAAGAAAACGTAGAAGTAACTCCCAAGGGTTTGATAATAACAGTTAATAGGTACTACCTCAACTACTTCACAACCCACAATTTAATTAGATCCTAATCATGAAATGTGTGATGATTGATCTAATGCAATAAAACTGGGTAGTGGGAAAGCATGATCAAAGTGTTACTTGCCTTGCTGATGATCCGGGAAACCTAGCGATTCGAAGTAGCAAGCGGCGCACTCCGGGTACTCTATCGCAAACAAACAAGCATACAATAAGTACTCAACTAATGCACAGGTAAAACTCAAATAAGAGATCTAACCAGAAAGTTCAACTTAAGAACTCCGGTTGGCAAAAAGAATCAAATCGAACGAAACAACGAAAGACAAATGGCAAAAGAAACAGGCTTCGTTTACTATTCTGGATCTAGCGCAATTTTTACTGTGGCAAAAACTTGTTTGAGTTGGTTAAACGGAAAGAGGGCTTCGAGAAGAAACTCCAGGCACTTGAATCGCCTGATTTCGATAAATGAGCGAAAAGTTAGACTAAAACGAAAATCGGAACAGAAATCGCGATCAGAAAAATCGTGGATTTAATCCGAGAAAAGAAAAACGACAAACGTTCATCAAAATGAACAAACGGACGAACACTCGCTAATTAAATAAACCGGAAAAACCGATCTACTTAAAAACCGAAACTAAAAAAACCAAACAAAACCGATGGAAAACCGATTGGTTTTCTAAAAAACCCGGCGGCGAAACTACCTCCGACGGCGGCGGATCCCACGGTCCGGCGGCGGCGGCGAGCGGCGCGGCGCGGGCGGCAACGGCACGGGGCGGGCGTCGTGGGGCGGCGGCGGCGAGGTCTAGGGTTAGGGTTTCGGGGGCGGGGCGCGGCTTGGGCTGGCCTCGGGGCCTCAGGCGCTATTTGAAGGCTGGCCGGGCCAAGTGTCCTAGTCAGACACGGCCTGGTTAGGTCGGTTCGTTTTTTTAAAATAATTATGCTCAGGAAAAACAAAAGGAATACTAAACGGACTCCAAAAATCCTAAAATAAATTGTCCCCGGCTTCTAAAATCAAGCCGCACAGGATGAACATTTATTTGGGGCCTAAATGCAACTTTGAAAAACGCGCATTTTTCCCTAATACAAATAAAATAGCAAACAAGACCAAAAAAATCTTATTTGATTTTTTTATTAAATCCTCAATATTTCTTTATTTTGGGAAAGTCATTTTATTCCCTCTCTCATATTTTTGCAATAGAAATAATTGAAGATAAATAAATAAAATCAAATGATCCTATTTTCAAAATTTGAGAAAACTCAAATATGAAAATAACGAAATCCCCAACTCTCCCAAGGGTCCTTGAGTTGCGTAGAATTTCTAGGATCAACCAGAATGCAACAAAACATGATATGCAATGATGATCTAGTGTATAACATTCCAAATTGAAAATTTGGGATGTTACAAACCTACCCCCCTTAAGATGAATCTCGCCCTCAAGATTCGGGTTGGCTAGAAAATAGGTGATGGTGGTCCTTCAGCAAATCTTCCTCTCGTTCCCAGGTGGCTTCATCCTCCGTGTGGTGGCGCCACTGAACCTTGCAAAACTTGATAACCTTGCTGCGGGTGACTCGACTGGCATACTCTAGAATCTTAACTGGTTTCTCCTCATATGTCAAATCACTGTCCAACTGAATTGCTTCCAGTGGTACTATATCTCTCAGCGGTATATCAGCCATCTCTGTGTGGCACTTCTTCAACTGGGATACGTGGAACATGTCATGAACTCCTGACAATCCTTCGGGAAATTCCAACTTATAGGCCACTTCTCCCATACGCTCCAAAACTTTGTATGGGCCTACAAAACGTGGCGCTAACTTTCCCTTAACTCCAAAGCGCTTAACTCCTCGAAGTGGTGATACTCGAAGATAAACTCGGTCTCTGAATTCGTAAACTGTCTCCTTGCGTTTAGAATTTGCATAACTCTTCTGCCTGGATTGAGCTACCTTGAGCCTATCGCGAACCAATTTCACTTTCTGTTCAGACTCCTTTATTAGACCCGGTCTAAACAACTGGCGGTCTCCAACTTCATCCCAAGACAATGGGGTCCTGCACCTCCTTCCGTACAAGTCTTCGAAAGGGCCCATCTTCAAACTGGATTGATAGTTGTTGTTGTAAGAGAACTCTGCATATGGAAAATTCTCGTCCCAGCTAGATCCGTAATCTAGCGCACAAGCTCTTAGAATATCCTCCAAAATCTGATTGACTCTCTCAGTCTGTCCATCTGTCTGTGGGTGGAAAGCTGTGCTAAACTCCAGTCTGGTTCCCAAAGATTCATGCAACTGATTCCAGAACTTTGAGGTAAATTGGGTTCCTCTATCTGATACTATGCTCCTTGGAACTCCATGCAGACAAATGATTCTAGTCATGTATATATTTGCCAACTTTGCACTGGTATAGGTAGTCTTCACTGGAATGAAATGAGCTACCTTTGTCAAACGATCAACTACAACCCATATCTAGTCATATCCTGAACGTGTTCTGGGCAATCCTGTAATAAAATCCATGCCTAGCTTATCCCACTTCCATTCGGGTATTGGCAATGGCTGTAGCAGTCCGGCTGGCTTCTGATGCTCTGCCTTTACTCTCTGACATACATCACAAACTGCTACATATTCCGCAATATGCTTCTTCATTCTGGTCCACCAGAAAATATCCTTCAAATCCAAATACATCTTGGTATTTCCTGGGTGAATCGAATACGGTGAATCATGGGCCTCTTGTAAAATTAACTTCCTGATCTCCGAATCATTTGGTACATAGACACGGTCTTCAAACCATAAGGTATCATGCTCATCCTCACGAAATCCCTTAGCTTTTCCTTTGCTCATTTTCTCCTTAACAGAGGCAATCTCCTTGTCAGTCTTTCGGGCTTTTCTGATCTTATCCATCAAAGTAGACTGAATCTCCAATGCTGCTACATAGCCTCTTGGAACTATTTCCAAACATAGCTCTCGAAGATTTTCGGCTAACTCTCTTGGTAAATCTCCCGTCATTAGGGTGTTGACATGGCTCTTACGGCTCAACGCGTCAGCTACTACGTTAGCCTTTCCGGGGTGATAATGCAATTTCATATCATAATCCTTGATGAGTTCCAACCATCTCCTTTGTCTGAGGTTCAACTCCTTCTGTGTGAAAATATACTTTAAACTCTTGTGATCCGTGTACACCTCACAATGGTTTCCGACCAGAAAATGTCTCCAAGTCTTCAATGCATGCACTACGACTGCTAACTCCAAATCATGTGTAGCATAATTCAACTCATGGGGCTTAAGCTGTCGTGAGGCATATGAAACAACTCTTCCTTCATGCATAAGCACGACTCCAAGTCCTCGACGTGAAGCGTGGCAATACACCTCATAATCCTTGGTCTGATCTGGCAAAATCAGCACATGTGAGGTAACCAAACGTTTCTTCAACTCCTGGAAACTAGCCTCACATTCCTCAGTCCATTTGAACTTGGTATCCTTCTTCAACAACTCCGTCATAGGCTTCGCAATCTTTGAGAAATTCTCAATAAACCTCCAGTAGTATCCTATGAGTCCAAGAAAACTCCGGATCTCTCCAAATGTTGTTGGGGCTTTCCAATTGGTCACAGTATCAACTTTAGTGGGATCTACTGCTATACCTTCTCTGGATATAACGTGTCCGAGAAATCCAACTTCTTTCAACCAAAACTCACATTTGCTAAACTTGGCATATAATTGATGTTCTTTGAGCTTTCCGAGTACCAAACGCAAATGCTCCTTATGCTCCTCTTCATTTTTCGAGTAAACCAGGATATCATCAATGAACCCTACGACGAACTTATCCAAAAACTCTGTAAACACTTTGTTCATCATGTTCATAAAATATGTAGGTGCGTTAGTCAGACCAAATGACATAACGGTATACTCGTACAGCCCATACCTGGTGGTAAAAGTCATCTTAGGTATATCCTGTTCTCGAATCTCCAACTGATGGTATCCTGATCGCAGATCGATCTTGGAAAATACCTTAGCTCCTTGCAATCGATCAAACAGATCATTGATCATTGGTAGTGGGTACTTGTTCTTGATGGTTACTTCATTTAATCCTCGATAATCAACAACCATCCTTAACGATCCATCTTTCTTCTCCACTAAAAGTACTGGCGATCCCCAAGGTGAAGAACTTGGGCGAATATATCCTTTATCCAATAACTCCTTAATCTACTTCTTAATCTCCACCAAATCCTTTGCGGGCATCCTATATGGTCTCTTTGATATTGGCCCTGTGCCTGGCAAAAGCTCAATCAAAAACTCAATATCTCTATCCGGTGGCATGCCTGGCAACTCTTCTGGAAATACATCAGGGAAATCCTTCACTACTGGTACTTCCTCCTGCACAACTCCTATTAGACAATTTACTTGAGTCCTCTTCGGCACATGCCGGGATACATACTTGATCCTTCTCCCTTCTGGGGTGGTAAGCAAGATCGACTTACTGGCGCAATCGATGTTCCTCCATACATCAACAACCAATCCATACCCAGAATTACATCCAATCCTTGTGATTCCATAATGATCAGATCCGAGGGAAACACATGCCTACCTATACTTAACGGCACTTGAAAACATCCTTGGCTAGCCATATAATCCGCTCCTGGTGAGCTTACTAACATAGGTGTTCTAAGAACTTTGGTGGGTAGACTATACTTATCCACAAATCCCCTTGATATGTATGAGTGCGATGCACCAATATCAAAAAGAACGAGTGCAGTAAATGACTTAACCAAAAACTTACCGATTACTGCATCCGACTGCTCTTCAACCTCCTCCACGTTAATGTGGTTCACCTGTCCCCTGTTGAAAGGGTTCGGCTTTTTCCCAGAGCTTCCATTGGCATTACCATTCTGTGATTCAGGACATTTATTGGCATAATGTCCACTCTTCTGGCACTTAAAGCAAGTGACTTGGCTCAGGTCTCTCTTGACTAGGGTCGATGGGTTGGTGCGGTTCTGGCCGTTGCTTCCTCCATTCCCATTACCATTTTTGGTGCCATTATGATTGTGCGAGCTACCTCCTCCATGGGTATGCTGAAAATGTCCTCCCGGTCTAGGGGTAAAACATGGCTTCTGCTGAGCTCCTGAATTGTGCTTCCCTTGTCCATACTTCCTCTTGTGATTCTCAATCTGCTACTGCTTCCCTTCAATCATGAGAGCACGATCTACCAACTCCTGGTAATTGTTGAAGGTTGCTACCATCAACTGCATGCTCAACTCATCATTCAGTCCTTACAGAAACTTCTCCTGCTTAGCTGCATCCGTAGCAACGTCATCTGGGGCATAACGTGCTAATTTACTAAATTCCTCCACATACTGGCCAACTGTCTGTCCTCCTTGGGCAAGTTGCGAAACTCTCGCTTCTTCATGGCCATAGCTCCTGCTGAAACATGGGCAGTTCAAAAAGCCTGCTGAAACTGGTCCCACGTGACAGTATCGACAGGGAAAGTGGCTATGAAATTCTCCCACCATGATGCTGCGGGTCCTTCAACCTGATGTGTGGCAAACTTCACCTTTTTTGCATCCGTGCATCCTGCTGTGGTCAACTCTCTAGCTGTCTTGCGGAGCCAATCATCTGCTACTATCGGCTCGGTGCTACTAGAAAACACCGGCGGATTCAGCCTAAGAAAACGGGCTAAGTGATCAACAGGTGGTGGTGGTGGTGGTGGGTTGTTGTTGTTGTTCCCCTGATTCTGATTCTGGACTAGCAACTGCATCAATGTGTTCTGCTGCTGGATCAACTGGGTGAGCTCCGGTGGGAAGGTAAATCCGGGGTCACGTCTCGGAGGCATCTAAGGTTTAGAAAAGATGAGATTTAAGAATAGAGGGGGTCTAAAGAGAAAACACTACCCATATGCACATGAGGCAAAAGCAAACAATTCACTTCATTCAATCAATCAAACAAGGGCATACAATCGATCTAACTATCACAAGAGTGCTCAGACTACTATATTTACATGGTGGACTACTACTACTGAGGCGGTCTACTACTACTGAGGTGGTCTACTAAAAATATTATTCGATTGCAGACTCCATTATATCTACTCCATCTTCATCAACATAGTCATCATCGCTATCATCTGGATCCGATTCGGTGTCGTCGATGATGATGTAGTCTTCCGAGCGTATCTCCTTGGGTTCTTCGTCTTCTTCTGCTGGTGTAGGGCCTCCCATTAATATTCCAATCTTCTTGATCAGATCGTCATTCTTCTCCACTAATACTTCGATTTCCTCTTCTTAATCTTCACGTATAGCCTTGAGTCTTCCTCTAGTTCCTTGATTCTTGTCCTCGCCTTCTTCAGATCTATTATGTTGGCGCACATCTGGTTCTCCTGACGTCGAATGTGTTGGTTTAACTCCTGGATAAAAGATGCAATTGATCTATCCTTCCTGGTGCTGATCATCTCCCAGTGCACATCTCGGCGCCCACAAATCTGGTAGATAGTATCCTTGAGATCATTGCGGTAGACTTCTCCAATGCGTCCCATGGCGATGTGAGCTGCCATGCTCTTTCCTAGACTCCAAGTTGGTGCATCAAAAGAAAACTCTATGGGCTCAGTGACTGGCATGAACGTCCTTCCTGGAACTTGAACTTGAATCATCCAGCGCTCTTCTTCAGGTAAAGTGGCATTGTAGGTTCTGGTGAAGCTTGGTAATCCTATGTTCAGGTATCTAGTGACTTCCTTCAAGTGATGTCCAAAGGGTGTATCTTCATCCGGTTGTGTGAACTTGTTCCTTGCATCCGCCATCCTAAAAGAGTAGAAAAGATGAGAAGTCAGAAAGAGAAGAGAGAGTAGTGATATAGGTCTTTAGCTTAGTGGTCGTGTCCTACAGTCAGCGTGTGCTCTAATACCATCTTGTAGCGACCAGACCTCAAACAGTCCAATCTCTGTGCTCAGGTGTCATCCCTGGATCATTAATGCTGACACCACACAATACTTGAAGGATTTATAACAGAGTAGCAATCACACACTTATTACATTGAGTGTCTCAAAAGAGAACTTATTACAATAAATATGGCTTAAGGCCATCTAATAACGATAACCGCGGAAGGCTTGGAAGATAAGTGAGTCCATCAACTCCAACGGCATCACTGAGTATAGAACCACGACCTAAAAGCATCTTAATCATCGTCTGAAAGTCTGCAACATTAACGTTGCAGCCTGAAACGGGTCAGCACATGGAATATGCTGGCAAAGTAACACATAGAGAGTAATGGAATGAAATAGGCTAATCTATATGCATATTTGGCTGGTGGAAAGCTCTATGGTTACAGTTTTGCGTAAAGCCAATTTTTCCCTACTGCAAAGGAATAAATATTATTTAACTATCATGGTAGTTGTTAAACATTGAGAATGGTTGACAGCATTCTCAATCCCAATTAAGCATCATCATTAAACAAAACCCAACAAAATTAATTTTACAGTAACATGTTGAGATTCACATGATAATCCAGGTACTAGATACTCAAGATGTCCATAACCAGGGACACGGCTAATCATGATTAGTTTATACACTCTGCAGAGGTTTGCGCACTTTTCCCCACAAGACTCGATCGCCTCCATTTGGTTTCTCGCACTACATGGTGTTTGAGAAACGGATGACCGAGACATAGTCTTTCAGAAGCGCTAGCACCTTACGATCGGGTAGACCGTTACACCTACTTTCCCCTACATCTGCTAGTCTACCACTGTAAGAGTTCACACAACTTAATCAACTATGCTAGAGCCCATAATAGCTTGTGGCTGCACACGGAAGTTTCTAGCATGAATAATCTCATGATCCCCTTTGAGCCTGGGTGGCGGTCCATAAAGAAAAATAGGCAATCGCTGGAATACCCAGGTGCCTCAATCCACCCAGATGTGTATTTAAGTTGCCACCTTAGATAAACCATTAATTAACAATCTCTCGTCTGTCATGGATACACTCAACCAATCCACGTCTACTAGCATAGCATGGCATAATAAGCAAACGTAGAAGTAACTCCCAAGGGTTTGATAATAACAGGTAATAGGTACTACCTCAACTACTTCCCAACCCACAAGGACGGCGGCGAGGCCTAGGGTTAGGGTTTCGGGGGCGGGGCGGCGGCGGCGCGGGCGGCGTGGGGCGGCGGCGGCGAGGCCTAGGGTTAGGGTTTCGGGGGCGGGGCGCGGCTTGGCCTGGCCTCGGGGCCTCGGGCGCTATTTGAAGGCCGGCCGGGCCAAGTGTCCTAGTCGGACACGGCCCGGTTAGGTCGGTTCGTTTTTTTAAATAATTACGCTCGAAAAAAAACAAAAGGAATACTAAATGGAATCCAAAAATCCCGAAATAAATTTTCCCCGGCTTCTAAAATCAAGCCGCACAGGATGAACATTTATTTGGGGCCTAAATGCAATTTTGAAAAACGCGCATTTTCCCTAGTACAAATAAAATAGCAAATAAAACCAAAAAATCTTATTTGAATTTTATTTATTAAATCCTCAATATTTCTTTATTTTGGGAAAGACATTTTATTCCCTCTCTCATATTTTTGTAATAGAAATAATTGAAGATAAAATAAATAAAATCAAATGATCCTATTTTCAAAACTTGAGAAAACTCAAATATGAAAATAACGAAATCCCCAACTCTCTCCAAGGGTCCTTGAGTTGCGTAGAATTTCTAGGATCAACCAGAATGCAACAAAATATGATATGCAATGATGATCTAGTGTATAACATTCCAAATTGAAAATTTTGGATGTTACAATGGGAGGGGCGTGAGCCCCTCCGAGATTGGATCTGTCTCTCTGTCTCTCTCTGTTTCTGCGTTCTCAGATTCTGCCCTTTCGTCGTTTCTTATATATCCGGAGATCCGTAACTCTGATTGGATTGAAACCATCGCTCCGATTTTTTTTCCGAAAATTAGCTTTCTTGCGGCCGAAGAAGAGCATTAACTGCCTTACGGGGGGCCCGCGAGGGTCAGGGGCGCACCCAGGGGGTTGGGGCGCGCCCCCTGCCTCGTGGCTCCCTTGGGCACCATCTCACGTTGATTTTCTTCCCATATTTCACATATATTCCAAAAATAATCTCCGTGTGTTTTTATCCCGTTTGGACTCCGTTTGATATGGATTTTCTGCGAAACAAAAAAGATGCAACAAACAGGAACTGGCACTGGGCACTGGATCAATATGTTAGTCCCCAAAAATAGTATAAAAAGTTGCAAAAGTATATGAAAGTTGTAGAATATTGGCATGGAACAATAAAAAATTATAGATACGACGGAGACGTATCACAAATTAAGGTGGAGGTACTAGCTCAACCATGTGCGATGCAAGCGCGAGCAATGATTGGAGGTACTAGTTTAACCGTGTGCGATGCATGTGCGCCATAAAACACCACCAGTGCAAGCTAAAGGCGGGTAAGTTTATTTGGAAATTAGGAAGAACCGTGTGCGATAGACCAGCTAGCTAGAAATATCAAAAAAAAAACAAACTACCCGCCTTGAGCGTTGCAAAAATCGGCGGATCCGCGCCACTTTTCCTTATTATCATACACGCATATTGTTATTGTACCGTGCACGATCTTGGGCACTCCCGCCTCGCATCAATTCATTTACCCAAATTGTAGTAGCCGCCATACTTCAACCATGGTCCACACTCCTCCAGCACCGACCTTATCGTAAAATTGCAGTAGCCGAGGCATTTGAACCGTCGCCCTCCCTCATCCACCTCCATCTCCATCCACCATTACTAAAATTTTCATTAGCCACAACATATTCTCAAACACCAACCCCCCCTCCACAGTCCCCCACCTACCCCCTCCCCCCTCTAACCCTAGCTCGCGGCCGCCGCCGGCGCTGCCGCCAACCCCTGTCGGTCTGCCCGTTCCTCCTAGCTTAGATAATAAAGTTCAGGTTACCCAACGATTCTCATACCGTCGCCCCACTCCCCTGAGTTTTTAGATGAGGCCTGCGGTGTCCCTCCCCGCCAGATCCACATCCCCTGCTCCATAATGTCGCGGCCTAAGCTCGACCACGTATGCCGGGGATCCCACGAGCGTTCGGCCAAGAAGAGGTTTATCATGGCCGTTGGCAAGGTGTCCGCCGTTCGCCCCGACCTGCTGATCATGGACCAACACGTCGCCGCAGAAGCCGGTGAAGACATTGACTATGTTGCCATGCTAAAGGCTTCATGTCAGCAGGCTAGCGTATTACTATATCTCGGGAAAGCTGGTTACGACATCAAGCTCGTCCACACCGACGGCTTCACGCGGGCCATGTCACAGGTTAAGTGGTCCATCCCCAACCCCTCTGGTTCAACAGCCATCGATCTCTTCGACGGCCCTGCCGCTGATCTTCTTCGCCAAGCGTTCAAGGATTTGCGAGCTTTATACACCATCAAGCCCATTTTGTCATTTCTGAAGGACACATTCTACGACGACGGCTTGGGATCCTCAATTGCTAAGTCAGATCTCATCGACCACGACCATGACCACAAGGAGGGCACCCACAAAGGTTCTTCCAAGGTGAAATAGCCCATCTATGACATCAAAGAATGCACCATGGGTTTGTGCTCTTCCAACTGGAAGGATCCCATCCATGAAATGTGAGGCAACATTCTATCCGCAAATCTTACCTTTTCTAGCTTGCCAACCCGTACCCTTTGTTGTAGTAGCATTTGTTGTGTGGTGCTTTAACTGTGCCGTGTTTAATTATTTCAGTTATGCAAAAATGTATTGTTTAATAGGTCTATGGGATGTTTAAGTATGAATTGTCCACTTCAGTTTCACGAATGGCTATATTTGGTTGTTTATAGTGAGTAGATGCCTTGTTTATCTGTATTTGGTTGTTAGGTTGGCTGGAATGAGCATTTTTCCAATTAGCAAGCAAATGCCTTGTTTATCTGTATTTTGCTGTTAGGTTTATTTTTTAGCATCTGTCCAGTTATCAAGCAGATGCCTTGTTTATCTTTATCTTCTTGTTAGGTTGGTTGCAGTGAGCATTTCTCTACTTCTCAAGCATATGCCCTGTTTATCTGTATTTGCTTGTTAGGTTGGCTGAAGTGAGACTCTGTCCAGTTTTCAATGGCTATATTTGGTTGTTATACTAGTCATTTATGCTTTGTTTATTTCAGTCATTCACAATGTGTTGTTCATTATGTGCAAGTCGGAACTGTGCCGCTCGACTACATCAATACCAGTTTGAACGGCTGTATTTGGTTCCAGTTATTCCTGGTGTAGTTAACACATGCCTTTTATTTCAGTTTTACACATTTATCCAGTATGATGTTTAAGCATGAGCTACGTTCTATTCATTTTCAACAATACCAGTTTAAATTGCAATATTTGATGGCTGTTAAGCCTGCTGTCGGTAACATTGCCTTCCATTTTATATCTTCTTTAACAGCATGCTGAAACCAACACATTCAAGCTATCATTTGGAGATGATGTTGTTTACCTTTGCTATATTTATTTGATGTTAAGGTTGCTGTACTTATCATGCCTTTCCCCTACTTATGCAGGACAACAACGGGAGTGGCCACCATTTTCCGCCGAGGTTAGCTTCATCCCTCGGCTTGTACTCCCCCCGTCGTTCCATAATGTAGTGCATATAGATCCAGGCCTGGACACTAGTTAGCTTCTAATATTTACTTGTTGCTTGTAGGTACATATGCCCTTGGAAAGGATCCATGCATCGACCCTTTTTGCGTATGGGGTAATGAGATATTGATGAACAAGCATCAAGTGAGGAAACCAATAAGGATTATTAGCAAAAAGAGTTGTTTATGCTCTATCCAATACAACAATGAGCTATAGGATGGTAACTACAAACTCTGCAACCTTCTCTTTTTATTGCCCATAATGAGTTGTTAGACAACAATGTCTGAATCTTTTTCGTTCCCAGTGGTTCCCAAAGTAGTTCACTCAAGATTACCTCGCAAAGTACATGATTGGTGGACACGCAATGAAGGTTAAAGTATTTCATCCAGACTACAATGAGCATCAAGAAGTCCTAATGAAGATAGTGAAGGATGGATGGGAAGTCATCACAAGGGTTGGCCTAGAGTCGTGCGCGCATTACGCATGGAGGAGGGCACAATATGGGCATTCCGCTTCACCTTCTCCAGCCACCAGAATGTCTTTCGCCTCTCTCTTTACAGTATTTAGTACAACTGTGGTTCATCATTCTTTACTTGATGCTTTTGTAGTTCTTCAGTATATGTACATGTGCATCGAATTATGCATTTGTGGTTGAACCTATATTTGTAATAAACATGCTTGGATACGGAATAAGTGATTGCCTACATTCAAATTCAAAACATGTGATTTTTAAATTAGGGATTACACTGCACACCGTTTGCAAAAGCGAAACATCCGTGATATACATAGAGATCAGAAACATTTCTAGGATCCACTACGTGTGTGATCAATCTCCACTTCACACACGACTTTCTCTTTAAAACTGTTTGCTTTAGGCCACCTTACGCAAACGTTTACCACATAAAAACTGTGTGTGATGGACAACCTTTGCCACACAGTTTCTTCTATGCACCGTGTGTGATGGATTCAATAATGCAAACGATAAAATTATTAATATCGTGTGCAATGGCAACGCTATCACAAACGATTTAACGGAAAGAAATTGTTTGTGATGTACCTGTGAACGGAAACGTTTTCCTTGGAGCGACTCTGTGGGTTGTACATACGAACGAAAACGTTTAGTGGGGACTAACTGTGTGGGATGTACTTGCGACCGGAAACAATTTCACGTGTATAATTGTATTTTTATAGCTCTACTGTACATATTTCCGTATTTGAGCGCTCACCCGTCGCACACGACCTAATTTTGCCTAGGGTGTGTGCCAGGAGGGCATATCCCCAACGGTTTCTGGGTCGTGTGGGAAGGACCCCCCTATCGCCCACACTCACTTGGCGACGGTTCCAAATGTCATCGCGGAAAGGGGTTAAAAACCGTTTGTATAGCACTGACGCGCACCAGTGTGGTAGCACCGCGGACCATTGTGACGATCAATGGATTTTCAAGAAGACACCCAAACCTAACCTTTTGCTTGCTAGCCTCTCCGAATCTCGAGGGTGAGTTTCATTTTAAGGGTGGTAGGTTTGTAACATCCCAAAATTCTAAATTTTGGAATATTATATTAAATAAGTAATAATTATTGCTTACGTGATAGTTGTTTGAAATTGAGTGGAATTTGGAACTTTTTGAAAGTTAAATGAGAGGGAATAAAAGGACTCTCTCAATTATCATTCTTGAATTTTTACTTTGCTTCCATGAATTCAAATTTATTTCAACACAAAACCCTAGAATGGAGACAATATGACTTGTTTCATTAAAGAAATGAAAAAAGGGGCTGAGAAGATTTGAATTCCATTTAAGAATAATTCAAACCAAAAACTTTATGCCACTCAAGCATTTTCAGGAGGGAAGATAACATGGCTTCTACAAAATATATGAAATAGAGTGGGGAGTGATGAGGACCACTCTCAAGATTTATTTGAATCACTTTTGAAGAGTTTCCCATTTTGAGTTTCAAATTCATTTCCATTTATTGAAATAAAATAAAGAGAGAAGGAAATATGACTCCTTCAAATATCAGAAAGAAAATATGGAAAATGAATTATGAAACCAACAGAGATACATTCAAAAATATTTAAAATCTTTTGCATAGTCATTTCTTGAAATTATTGAATATTACTTTTATTGGGTTTTATTCAAAATATTTTTACTCTAAAAAAGATTAATTATGAGCGACGGTAAAATGACTCCCTCCAAAGGAAAAATAGTGGGGAATTATTTTGAGGCCATTTGGTATTTTCAAAAGTCATTTTAATCTATTTTGAGCACCAGATTACTTATGTAATTTTTTTAGCAATATTTAGATATATTTTATTTTGGCAAAATAAATAGTTCATAGGGACCTATATATCCCCTAGTATGTTTGTGCAAAATTTCAATTTTTTCCGAGTTGGTTTCCGATTTATTTCTACCGGTTTTGTGCTTCTTTAAAAAAAACCTCAGGCCAGCTTCCCCCCACCAGGCCGCCCCCAGGCCCAGTTGCGCCCCTTCTTCTTTTTTTTCTTTTTCTTATGCATAGATCACATACCCTTAACTTATTTCTTTTCTTTCCTTCTTCTTCCTTTCCTTATGTCTTCTTTGTTTCCTTCTAATGCATGAACCGAATCTCTATCTCCCTGGATTCGATCTTTGGATCATCTCTTGCCCAAGAATTTATGTCCTATAAATACCCTCAATCGATTCCCCTAAAACCTTCGCCCAAATCCTCTCGTATCAACCGCGAGAACAAGTTGGATCTCGTCGGAATTCATCAAAGTTCACTGGCCCTTCCTGGCACTGGTAAGCCACCATGTGCCTTCTTCTTCTGCCAATCAACTTCTTTCGACTCAACTCACCCATTCGACACCATTTCTTCTCGTCTCCTCCACCATAGCAATGCGTTCGAGCTCGTACACTGACGTTGGAGCACGATAGTTCACTAGAGAGACAAGCTCACCCCGCTTTGCATCCGCATCCCCGAGGACCAACTCCACCACCCCGTGAATCCCCTCGATGCACCGCCCCCAATTCCCTCCATGTGGGAGCCATTACCACGCCTCCTGCCCCTTCTCTGTAAGCACGCACATACGCCCCACCTCATCTCTGTAGTCCCTTCCTTCTCCTGTTATTTTTAGATTGTTTTTTTAATGTTGGTTAACCAACCGGTTCAGTGTAGATCTAAGAAAACCAGTTGGTTTTAGTCAACTATATGCCCCAGGTTCCTTAAGTATTGGCCACCGAGCAAGCCGTTTTTCAGCCAACCAAAACATGACACGTATCATTGGATGATCCATAGAAGTTTTCTGTTTTTAGATTAGTTCCATTTTTAAAATAGCCACAACCTTTTTCATATTAGATCCAAACTAAGTGATTCCAAAGCCCTCATCCTCAAAAAATATTCCGTCTTTCCAGTGGTAGAAAAAGCATTTTATGTTTGAAAATTTTAAATTTGAATTTGATAAGATTTGCTCTAAACACTAAATTTGGACTAATTTTTATTAAAAAAATTATTTTGGGTAATTCTTCTTCCTACTATTTTCTATATGCTATACCTATCGATTAGATCAATAAAAATATTTTTTAGTTATCAAATAATGTTTTGGAACAGATCCAAGTTTCAACTTAATTAGGCCATAAATTTTGATTTATAAAACCTTTTGATTGATTATTTTTGCAAATTAAACTTTGAGCAAAATACTTTATGTTAAACTAATAAAAAATTATATTTTTTGAGGGAAAGGGCAGTAGGAGAGGCTCCTACTGTGTTTTCATATATAATGTGGGTGTTTTTACATAGTTACATCATATGTACATCATTCTAGGCACCCATAGAGGGGCTGTGTGTGGTCAAGTGGAAGTTTGAGAGCAGTTAACTAATACAAAATCTACTTATCAAAGATTAGCCAGAAAGGAGGAGACGAAGGCAGAATGTGCCTCTTTGGTCCTGTGTTGAAGTTGGCTAAAGTCGTTCTTAAATCTCCGAAACCAGGCATCAATGCTCGGGTTCACCCTTCTAAAATGTTTGTTGTTTCCCTCTTTCCACAAGCTCCAAGCTGCCACTAGGAATGTGTCGAAGAAGAGGGGGCTCCCCCAGGTGTCTTTAGTAGCTTGCAGCAGTTGGAGACGGCTGGTGAACATAGGCCAGGTGATGCCAAGTTTTTGCCAGCAAGCTTGACTGAAGGGACAAGTAAAGATCATGTGATCCACTATTTCTTCCACTTTGGTCCCGCAGAGGAGGCAGCTGTGGTCATGACCAATATCATAATGGCGGCGTTTCAACATGTTGCGCGTGTTTAATGTGTCATGCAGGAGCAACCACCCGAAAACCTTAGTCCTCATGATGCAATGGGATCGCCATAGGCATTTGAAGATAGGATAAATGATCGCTTCTTTGAAGTAGCATTTATAGTAGTCGGCCGACTTGTAATCTATTTTGCCCGAAGTATAGTACCAGACATCATTAATGGAGGAGGTCCGGCTCATGCGGGAGGGAATCATTTGGATGTCACACACTTCATTTAAAGCTTGCAAGGAGAGTGGAAGATGGAAAGTTTCTGAAAGTGCCGTGCTCTCCAAGAAACTCTTGATGGACACGTCTTCATGCATGACAAAGGAGAAGGCATAGGGGTGTGAAGTTTCTAGTACATCACAGTCCCAAAGATCTTTCCAAAATAGAGCTGTCGTGCCCGATACCACCTGTACTTGCGAGATGCCTCGGAAGATGGGGTTGAGTTTTAGAATAATCGCCACCAAAATGAGCCGATCGGGGTCATGGCATGTGGTACCTTGTCTGTGTAGTATGTGTCCCAAAGGAGCTGCACCCACGGGATATCAAGCTTGTTATAAAATTAGTGGAGGGATTTCATGAGCAACGAATCATTTTGCAGCATGATGTTGATCACCCCAAGCCTGCCAAGTTTTTTGTGTTTACATACGATTTCCCAAGCAGCTAGAGAGTTGAATTTATCTCCTTGTTCATTTTTCTTGGTCCAAAGACATCTTCTCCTAATCTTGTCAGGCATCTCAATCAGCTTGGGGGGAAACATGAGTCTACAGATGGCATGAATGAGCAGTGAAGTAACGGTTGCATTAAGCCAGGAAAGTTTGCCACCATAAGACATCATTGCGATAGTTGAAGTGAGGCAGCGTTTAGCGCTACAGACAAGCGGCATCAGGTCAAGGACAGTGGGTTTTGAAGTGCCAAGGGGTAAGCCAAGATACGTGAACGACATTGATCCAACGGAGCAACCAAACAGACTCGCAAAGGCATTAGCTGAGTCCACTGAGAGATTGATCGGGATGAGTGTGGACTTATGGAAATTAATCCAAAGGACAATGGATGAGGCATAGTCGGTAAGGATCTCTTTGATGATGGCTTCTTGTTGTGCGCAAGCCCACATTGCCTAGATCGTATCATTCGCGTATTGAATTACCGGATATTCAGTTTTCCTGCACAGGGGAATGGCAGGTGGATTTTGCCTTTTCTGAAGGCATCATTTATAGCGGACTGGAGAAGATCAGCGGCTAGCACAAAGATAAGTGGTGAGAGTGGATCCCCTTGGCGCACGCCTCTGCGGCACTGGAATTGACGTCCAGGAACCCCGTTTAAGATTACAGAAGAGCGCCCCATGGAGAAGATAATATTAATCCATGAGAGCCACATGTCATTGAAGCCCATGTGTTTCATGATGTTAAGCATGGGGGCGTGCTCGATCATATCGAAGGCCTTGGCAAAGTCAAGCTTATGTAGGATAATTTCTCTCTTCGAGGCTTGGCACTGATGAATGTATTGGAAAGCCCAAGCAAGACAATCCTATATCGTTCACCCTTTGATGAAACCATACTGGTTTCTATGGATGATATTTAGGATGATGCGCTGTAGACGATTGGCAGGGAGCTTGGTTATCAGCTTGAGGCAGCAGTTGAGCAGCGTGATCAGCTTGTAGTCATTCACAGTCTCAGGTGAGTTTGTTTTCTGGATTAGGGTAATCAGCCCATCATTTATACTTGTGAGATCCAAACCGCCTTCATGAAATTGGTCACACATGGAGTAAAAGTCATGCTTGATGAGAGTCCAACATGCTTTGAGAAAGGCGCCACTGAATCCATCAGGGTCGGGGGCACGATCTGCCGGCATTTCCTTAATCGCCACGTCTATTTCAGCATGCGTAAACGTTTCTGTTAAGTGGTCAAGATTTGTGTGGCACTGTATGATATCTAGTAGGTTGAATTTCATTTCAGTCTGATGAGAGGTGCCCAGGCGATCAGTATAAGTTTGAAAAAGCAAAGCTTCTTTCCCAGAGTGATCATCAACAATTCCCCCCTCATCGTTTCTGAAGCTTGCAATGTTGTTACATCTGAACCATTCAGTGGCCACAGCTTGGACAAACTTTGTGTTTTCATCGCCGAATTTAATCCAAAGAATGGTGCAGCATTTTTTCCAATATTGATTTTGATAGTTGAGAAGGCACAAGAGATGTTTCTTGAGGGCATTGCAAACTGTAATGAGACCTTGGAACAATTAGATGAGCTGGAAAAAAAATTAGATTTTCATTTCTATAAATTTTTATTTCTAGATCAGAGAGCCTTATTTGTTTTTGTTTGATGTTCTTGAGTTTTCCGTAAGTTCTTCATAGTTTATTTTAGCTTTATTTATGTTTGTTTATGCTTTCTTTTGGTTTTGGAGTGATTGTTTATATGTATGCAATTGTTTTGTTACAATAGATTTCTCGAAGTGTGACGAGTAGAGTTATTAGGAATTGTGAGTGCGATGAACTTCACCAACAAGTACAAGTCAAGTTTACTTTGATCATATTTTAAATACATATGTTTTTATTGCATTAGTGCCACCTTTTCACCTTGCATCCAGTAGGTAAATTGAATTTGTAGCTTGAGTACCATCATGAGGCAGGAACCCATTACCCTGTTACTAAACCCTGGGAATAGATGAATTGATTATAATGTTATGCTTTAGTAGAAGGGGATTAGGTATGAGTGAACTCAAGATAATTGTGAGATATATGATACGATGGATCAAGTCTTGAACTTCAAGATTTCAAGACTCAAGACAATATTCAATACACCACTGGGTGGAATGGTTGAAGGGCACCCTGGAGAAACCAGAGGTCTTGCCTGTGTGAGCTGGAGTAGGCCATTTATCACGAGGGAAGCTCCACCCAGGCTCAAAGAGACAGAAGGACACTTCAAGATCGGAAGCTTACCTGTGCAACCCCAAGTCAACATGGGCTCTGGCTTGGTTGATCTTAGTTGTGACTCTAACTGGACATTGCTATGAGATGTAGATGAACGGTAGGATTGGATGGGTATTGTCATTGGTTAAGGATACTCTTTGAAAGACCATGTTTCAGTCATCCTGTTCTCAAACACCAGGAAGTGCAAAGACATAAAAGGAGGGATCAAATCTTATGGGGAAAGATTGCAAAACTCTGCAGAGTATTAACCTAATCGATTAGTCGTGTCCCCGGTTATAGAAAACTTGAGCCCCTGGAATTGGATCTTTCATGGAACTCTCAACACCGCACTATAATTTGATTATTGGGTTTAATAATGACTTTGTGTTGTGAGACACTGGTTGGTAGAACCATCTCATTAATAATAGCAAAGTAGTAGTAGCCAAATTGATTAATTATCTTGATTAAAATTGAGTGAGGGAAAAACCATCTTTTATACAAATTAAGACACAAAGCCTCCACAACCATATTGCATATAGTGACAGAGTTATTTTCATCGGTATTTATCTGTGATCTTAACAGTACATTCAATGTACCGACCTACATGGCTACAACTTATCATGCTGCAGGAATTTCTATGACGAGTAAGAGTGACGTTGTAGGGTTACGGTCTACACTCAATTTGCCATTGTCATTGATGGGACTCCACACCCTTATAATTGTTTTGTCGCTGTGTTATATGAGGTATACTCTGGATCTATGTTATCTTTTTAACATGTGACGTTATAGTATTTCATCAATGTACTGTGTGTGCTAGCATATCGATCCAGGGATCACAGAGAGCACAGATGCACCGATCCATTTGGGTCGGGTTGCTACATAACAGTTGTCCAGTGAGCAATTCCTGGATCACTCTGGTATCTTCTACTAACACTTAGCGCATAAGAAACATTTGGTATTGTACATATCATAGCATACATGATGGATCCAATAGCAGAGGCATATGGTACTCCGCTCATTTGCACTCGCTCATCAACTGTCTTGGGACATTGATTTCTGCTAAGTGGCCATGTGACATTGGGAGAAGTCCTTTCTTTGCATTCTCCATTTTAAACCTCTTTGAAACTCTGTCAATGTATGTGCTCTAACTTAGTGCTATTAGATGTCTTGATCTATCACTATAGATCTTTATGACCAATATATATGCAGCTTCACCTAAACCTTTCATTGAAATAACACTCTTTAGATAGACTTTTATTGTACTAAGATACTTAGTATCATTCGCAATCAATAATATGTTATCCACATATAATATTAGAAATGCTACAGAGCTCCCACTAAACTTGTTGTATACATAAGTTTCTTTGTCATTTTTCATGAAGAAAAAATCTTTCACTACTTCATCAAAACGTTAATTCCAACTCCTTGATGCTTGCTTCAAACCATATATTAACCTTTGAAGCTTGCGTAGTTTTCCGGTATCCTTTGGATTGACAAAACCTTCTAGCTGTATCATGTGTACATCCTCTTTTGGATTTCCATTTAGAAAGCAGTTTTGACATCCATATGCCATATCTCGTAATCGAAATATGCAGCTATAGCCATCATAATCCGCACAGACTTCAGCATTGCCACTTGAGAGAAAGTTTCATCATAATCAACTCCCTCAACTTGTGAAAACCCTTTCACAACTAGCCTTGCTTTGTAGATGGTGGAACTACCATTCGCATGCGTTTTTCTCTTGAAGATCCATTTACATTGTATGGGTTTTACACCCTCTAGAGGATCAACCAAGTTACAAACTTGATTTTCGTACATGGACTCCATTTAAGATTGAATAGCTTTGAGCCATTCTTTTAAGTTGGGCGCCGCCATCGCTTCTTTATAGTGCGTAGGTTCATCTTCCTCTAAGATGAATAGTTCATTGTGAAACCATTCAGGAGGTTCGATAACTCTTCCTGAACTATGTGGTTTAGTTCTAGTCTTAACTTGAGTTTCTACAGCGGGTGTAGTAATTTCCAGTTCAGTTGTGTGGACAACTTCCAAAACAAATTATGTTTCGTTAGACCTCACTTCTAGAGATTCAATAATCTCATCGAGTTGTACTGCCCTCCCACTTATTTATTTAGCGAGAAACTCCTTCTCCAGAAAATGTCCATTCTTAGTAACAAACACTTTGTCTTCGGACTTTTGGTAGAAGGAATACCCAATTGTTTCTTTGGGATAACCTACAAAGTAACACTTGTCTGCATTGGGTTCGAGTTTATTTGGCTACAAGAGTTTTACCTAAGTCTCTCAACCACAAATCTTGAGATACGTCAAATTGGGTTTCTTGCCATTCCATAACTCATATGGTGTTGTCTCCACAGTCTTAGATGGTGCTCTATTTAGTGTATATGTTTCTATTTCAAGTGCAATCCCCGAAATGATAAGGGCAGATCGGTAAATAACATCATTGACCTTACCATGTCCAACAAAGTTCGGTTACGCCTTTTAGATACTTCATTTCTCTATGGAGCTCCTGGAGGAGTATGTTGTGAGACAACTCCACAATCACTTAGATGTTTCATAAACTCATGACTCAGATATTCTTCTCTGCCACCTGATTGTAGAAATTTAATCTTCTTGCAACGATGATTCACAACTTCTTCTGAAATTCCTTGAAATTTTCAGATGTTTAGACTTATGTTTCGTCAAGTAAATATACCCATATCTACTTAAATCACCAGTGAAGATTACAGATTATAAGTATCCACCGCGCCCCGGAATACTCATTTGACCACATACATCACTATTTATTATATCCAATAATTCAAGCGACCAGTCTAGATGACCAGTAAATGGCATTTTAGTCATTTTACCATCAGACAAGGTTTGCATGTTTCAAACGATTCACAATCAAATGATGTTAACACTCCATCTTTATGAAGCTTTTGCATATGTTTCTTTCCGGTATGACCAAGGCGACAGTGCCACGTGTATATGGTATTATGAAGGAAATATGCCCTAGAGGCAATAATAAAGTTGTTATTTAATATTTCCTTATATCATTATAAATGTTTATTATTCATGCTAGAATTCTATTAACCGGAAACTTGATACATGTGTGGATACATAGACAAAACACCGTGTCCCTAGTAAGTCTCTACTAGACTAGCTCGTTAATCAAAGATGGTTAAGTTTCCTCACCATAGACATGTGTTGTCATTTGATGAACGGGATCACATCATTAGGAGAATGATGTGATGGACAAGACCCATCCGCTAGCGATGCATATTGATCGTTCAGTTTTATTGCTATTGCTTTCTTCGTGTCAAATACATATTCCTTCGATTATGAGATTATGCAACTCCTGGATACTGGAGGAATACCTTGTGTGCTATCAAACATCACAACGTAACCGGGTGATTATAAAGATGCTCTACAGGTATCTCCAAAGGTGTTTGTTGGGTTGGCATAGATCGAGATTAGGATTTGTCACTCCGAGTATCAAAGAGGTATCTCTGGGCCCTCTCGGTAATGTACATCATAAGAAGACTTGCAAGTAATGTGACTAATGAGTTAGTTGCAGGATGATGTATTATGGAATGAGTAAAGAGACTTTCTGGTAACGAGATTGAACTAGGTACGAAGATACCGACAATCGACTCTTGGGCAAGTAACATACCGATGACAAAGGGAATAACGCATGTTGTCATAATGGTTCGACCCATAAATATCTTTGTAGAATATGTAGGAGCCAATACGAGGATCCAGGTTCCGCCATTGGTTATTGACTGGAGAGGTGTCCCGGTCATGTCTACATAGTTCTCGAACCCGCAGGGTCCGCACGCTTAACGTTCGATGACGATTTTGTATTATATGAGTTATGTGATTTGGTGACCGAATGTTGTTCGGAGTCCCGTATGAGATCACAGGCATGAAGAGGAGTCTAGAAATGGTCGAGAGGTAAATATTTATATATAGGATGATAGTATTCGGACACTTGAAGTGTTCTAGATGGTATCGGGTCACCGGAAGGGGTTCCAGGCACCCCTGGCAAAGATATGGGCCTTATGGGCTAAGAGCGGGACAGACCAGCCCACAAGGGGCTGGTGCGCCCCCATACAGGACTAAATAGGAGGAGAAGGAAAGAGGGGAAGAGAGAAGAAAGGGGAGGGATTCGGCCTCCCCCTTCCCTCCTCCCTCCTCCTTCCTTTCCCCTCCGGAACTTATGTAAAGGGGGAGGCCGAATTGGGGAGGCGCCCAAGTAGGATTCCTTCTAATTGGGGCGCCCCCTTGGCTGCATCTCCTTCCCTCCAACCTATATATATACATAAACACTATTCTGATCACGGGATCAAAGTAATATTCTGATCACAACCTGAACTGCTTGAGTAACGCACCTGAACTTCCCTGTGTACTATCCTGACCTTCTGGCTATCTTCGCAACCGTGGCTTCCCCTGCGAGTTTTTCTGATCATTCGTGTTGTTTGTGATGTAAGTGTAATGTGGACACGTTTTTTAGAGTCTAAATGATTGTTTTGATTCGGATTCTAGCACGTTGGCGGATTTGCTCTCGGGGTCATGATGAACTTGTTTCTGTTACAAGTTTAATGCATGTTTTGGATGTTGTCGAAGTTCTGGAACGATGGGGATTAGGTTTTAGTACGAGTTTGGAGCACAAATTCTTTGTTATTTCAAACAAATTTGAAATCGCCCGTGTTCTTCATCCGCCCGAGATGCAACCCGCGCTTCTAGTGATTTCTTGTTTTTCTTTAAAGTTTGCTGCCTGATTTGCGTACTTTAGTGAAATTCGAGGCCTACTAATCCGTAAATTTTAATCGGGAGGGTCCTTATGGTTTGATTTCTAGCGATTTGATGTTGGCACTCCTGCGGGTTTCTGCACATGTTATTTTAGCTGTTTTGAAATTTACCCTCTGGTCCTTTCAGTTGTCGAAAGGTAGTTGCCAGATCATTTCCAAGGGGGTGCAGACGTTTTGCAATCTGTGGAGATGATTTTATGCTTCGGACGAATTCGTTTGTTCATTATTTCTAGATCTTCTAATGGTCGTTGTACAAGCTGGACTTCTGCGTTTTCATACCTGAACTTCTTCTTTTCCTTCATTGGATCCGGTCAGGGCTGGGGCGGCTCGGGATCGGGGGAGGATCAGGTGGATCCTGTTGGGTCTGTCCGGGTTTCTGTGCTGGACTTCTGCGTTGTCATACCTGAACTTCTTCTTTTTTCTTTCGCTGCAAGATAATGCAGCAAGTCCTTTGTATTAGAAACCCTTACTAGATTTTCTTCTGCAATTTTTGTTGTAGCTAGTGTGTCAGCGTGGAGCTGGACCATAGGAACATGCATCCTCTTTTTCCCTTAGTCTATGTTTTGGTATAGTTTTTTGATCATCCACTTATCTTTGGTAAGATCTGGACTTCTCTTTTTTTATTAATGGTTGAATTCTGGTTTTCCAGATTACATTCCACATTTGCAAGGCGAAGGCGCATGGTGCTCTATATTTTCTTTGTTTGGTTTCCTTTCGTATTTTTAATTCTTCAGATGTTCCTTTTTATTTTTTGTCTCGTGAGCAATCGTGGGATTAGCCCAAGTATGCATGCACTTTTTCCAGATCATGTAAGGGTCATTTGTAGAAGCTAGACTTCTATGTTCTTTATACGTGAACTTCTGCTTTTTCCTTCTTTGCAAAGTAATAAAGCAATTCCTCTGTATTTCCTTCTTTTTTATGTTACTTTTCATTATTTGCATTGGTTTGGATTTCTTTGACTTAGTCCCGTGAACAGCCATGTAATTGGGCGATGGATATGTGTATTTTTTTTATTTTTTCTAGTATGTTATTTGTACTTATAATAGTTGTTGTTCTTCACTGAATAACTATCCTGAACTTCAGTGTGATAATCATTTTTAACATGTTAAATTTGAGGTTGTTATTTTTTGGATTTAAATATATTGTAGATATTGAAATCGGCATTGTGCGTATTGACCAATGCGGTAGCGCGAGGCCGAGCAGGGGGGAGGCGGGGTTGGGACCCCCCTCCCCTCCCCCTGCGACGTCGAGACAGGAACGAGCCGGAGCAGGCGACGACACGGCGTGCCGTGTTGTCGCATGCGGAGGCGAGTCCATCACATCTGTGACCCCACTATCTATCTTAGGGTTTTTAGGGTTTAGGGTGCGTGCGGTGGGGGTGGAAACAGAATAACCGCATTGCGTCCTGTCAAATCCTAGCGCGCAGCAATGCGGTAGCGCGAGGCCGAGCAGGGTTGGGGAGGGGGGGTCGGGACCCCCCTCCCCTCCCCCTACGAAGCCGAGACAGGAACGAGCCGGAGCAGGCGACGATGCGGCGTGCCGCGTCATCGCATGCGGAGGCGAGTCCGTCACATCCGTGACCCCACTATCTATATTAGGGTTTTTAGGGTTTAGGGTGCGTGCGGTGGGGGTGGAAATAGAATAACCGCATTGCGTCCTGTCAAATCCTAGCGCGCAGCAATGCGGTAGCGCAAGGCCAAGCAGGGTTGGGGAGGGGGGTCGGGACCCCCCTCCCCTCCCCCTGCGAGGCCGAGACAGGAACGAGCCGGAGCAGGCGACGACGCGGCATGCCGCGTCATCGCATGCGGAGGCGAGTCCATCACATCCGTGACTCCACTATCTATATTAGGGTTTTTAGGGTTTAGGGTGCGTGCGGTGGGGGTGGAAACAGAATAACCGCATTGCGTCCTGTCAAATCCTAGCACACAGCAATGCGGTAGCGCGAGGCCGATCAGGGGGGAGGGGGGTCGGGACCCCCCTTCCCTCGCCCTGCGAGGCCGAGACAGGAACGAGCCGGAGCAGGCGACGATGCGGCATGCCGCGTCGTCGCATGCGGAGGCGAGTCCATCACATCCGTGACCCCACTATCTATCTTAGGGTTTTTAGGGTTTAGGGTTATTATGGTTTAGGGTTAGATATGAACTTCATCTGTTTTTGTACTTGAACTTCTTCTTTTTGTTTCTTAGGGTTTATTTATTCTTATGCCATTACTTCTTTTATTAGAGTACTTGAACTTCTTTCTTTATTTTTTGAACTTCTTTCTGTTGTTTTTTAGGTGCATATTTATGTATGTATTTTTCTTCCTTTGGTAGTGCATTTGCCATCTATTTTTGGTTTTAAGGATATTAGCAGTGCTATTGTGTGAAGTTATCTCATTATAATAGATGCATTCAAATGGTGCATTCATTTATCTATCGATGTATTTACTTTTTTAGCTGTTGGGGGGGGGGGTAAAACTGTAAATTCAGTGGCGCTGCAATTCCCACGACAGATAGGCATTAAGTGAGCATCTCCCTCGCCACCACCTGTCAGAAAACCCCTCTCCCCCTGTCGCTCGCTCTCTTCCCCCTCTCCGTTGCTCCGCTGCCTTCCTCGCCTCCAACTCCCGCTGATTTCTCCGCCCCTGTCCCCTGCCCTCGTGCTGGAGTAACCGGCGCACGCCCCCGCTCCTATTTCTCCCCCACGCCCCACTCTCCCTCACCCAACCCGCTCTATTCTGCTCTAAAGCGAGGGCGGCAACGGCCTGCGCGGTTGCAAGGTGCGCATGGCATCGTGGGGAGTGGAAGAACCGCCGCGGATTCGTGTGTGTGGGGGTTGTTTCAAGAGGTACAAATGCTGCCCCCCGCCCCCCTAATGCTTGCTTTTAGTTTCGCCAGATCTGTCGAGTCCGCCTCCTGTGTGCTCTCGCGTCTGCCTCCTACCCCCTTCTTCTGATGGTTTGATGGGAGATTAGGTAGGGTTCTTGTGCGTGTGGTGGGTGGATTCCATTCCCCTGTGGTCAGATTTGTCTATGAGATGCTTGTGTGTGCTATTTCTCCATTCAGAGTTGATTGGATTTCATTTCCCCTTTGGTGATTTCAGCATTTAGATGCATGTGAGAGAGGGTGTGGTGTGATGGTTCATGCTGAATCTGATGTATCTAATTGTCTTAGTATTGTTGATTTCAAAGTCTAGATTGTGTCTGTCACATGCTAGTTAGTTTCTGGATTCTTTTTTTGTTTGTGCTTGCCTATATGTGCTACTGTTCATGTTTTCATACTTGTTGATATTATCTAGTTGTTTCATCCTAGGGTTTCATTTAGTTGTTTTTTGTATTTGTTGTATGATTTTCTACCTGCTAACTATATGCATTCTATCCCCTGTTTTTAGTAGGTTGTTCTAGGGTTTGGAGTTTCATTCGTCAAGGGGGTTGTGTTGTCATGGCTTCCAAACCTTCTCCAGGTATCTTAATGTAGTTGGATCTTGTATTTTAAAGCAGTATTCTTATATATGTCTTCCCATATCTTCATTTAGTTTTCTTGTTGGACTGCCATTCTTATTAGTGTGAACTTCTAAGAAAGGTTATGTGTATGCTTTTTACCCTTAGCTTGAGTTAGTAGTGTTGCTTACTTTTTAGTTGATGATTTGCAGGGGAAACTATGTCACCAAGTGTTGTTGGACTTCCCAAATGATTCATATTTATAGTGTATATCTTTGTTTTTTATTTGTTATCATGTTCATGGTATTGATATTTTAGTTTGGCTGTGAAATACTATTTGTGGTCATGCTACATATTTTTTATGTGCTATTTTCTTGGGTCACATAGTTGAACTTCTGGTTTTAATTATTGTTTGTTCATAATGAAATTTGGTTGAACTTCTGTTATGCACATTTTGTGT
Source organism: Triticum urartu (assembly GCF_003073215.2). NCBI lineage: Eukaryota > Viridiplantae > Streptophyta > Magnoliopsida > Poales > Poaceae > Triticum > Triticum urartu. The sequence continues at coordinate 325,150,554 of NC_053027.1, read as the reverse complement.
TTACTAGTTTGTTATATATCGTTGACCTTCTGGACATTCATGTTATATGTAGTAGCCCCTCTGAGTGTAGATTGTTTTTATAGTTTGTGTGTAGATTTTACTTTGTTTGTTGTGTTTACTGCTTTGTTAGGTATTGTTGAACTTCTTGTTATTGGACATTGTTGTCAAAGTAGAAGTCCCTTTGGTGTAGGATTGTGCATTAGAACTCAGCTTCCTTTTTACTTGCATTTTTTGTAGTTGGTGATAAGTTGAATAGTTCTAAAAAAATGCCTGCGATCAAGATGGAGCTTCAGAGGTTAATACTGATGCTCCAATATCTGATGCAGCTAAATCACCCATTATCCCTTTGACTTTGATTGCCGAGGTTGCTTTGAGCCTTGAGAATGTTTCAAGCCTCGAGGATCTTGCTTCTGCAGCTCTTGCTTCACCTAGTATGTGAAACCCCTTTTCTTTTCATTTTAAAGTTTTCAGCCATGTTTTTTTAGCTTGTTCATGTCGTTTGTTTTTGTTTTTGTTCATGACTTTTTTTTTATTTTTTGCTTCATTTTTTGTGTTTTTTACAGATGTGTCCACAGAGGAGGAAGCTGTGAACACCATCAATGATGTTTTATCTGAGTTGGGTTTACCAGAAAACCCTACTGCAGCTGAGGAGGGGGCTCCCTCAGTCAAAGGTTGTGATTCCGTTCCGGATCCTTTGTGCTTTCTTCGGATGTCAGAGACGCAGTCGCAGTCTGTTGATGGCACTGAACCTGTCACGCAACCCGAGGATGTGCCTTTTCAGCTTCTCTTGGAGGACCAACATAAGAGGAAGAAGCAAGAAAATTTTGACAAGAAGAGGGCGACCTGCCTTGCGAAAGGTTCTGATGTTCCTGGATCTGGTCATGCAGCTGAGCTCACTGTTGGGGAAGACGTGCCGTGTGGTAGTGATGGCACGGTTGTCCCTGTTAAGAAGAATATCAAGAAGACTACTGTGAGGAAGCTAGTAGTTGGTGAAGTTACTCCTCAGAGGAGCCCACGTGTTTCAAGGCCTACAGAAGTTGTTGAAGATGAAGGGTTAGGCCTTGGTGGTACGCCACACCGTAGTCCTCGTGTGCTTGCCACTGCCGCGCCTACACCTTCTCCGCTTGGTGCTGGTGTATCTGGTAAGGGGAAGAAATGCGGCATGAAGTGCAAGGTTCCACCTGCAAAGGTCAACAAAGGTGTGAAGCAGCGTTCTCGTGTTAATCCAGAGGACAAGGATGATGTTGATTTCAATGCTGATGATGAGGACGACGACGATGATGATGCTGCCGCTAATCAGGTATGAATGTCTCATGTTTACTGTTTTTTAGAGCATTTATCGCTGTTGCTGTAGTTTTATTGCTTTTAGCACTGCCTTGGCGTACATAGCTGACCTTCTGCTCCATCTCAATATAGACGAATAAATTAGCCGACGTGCTTTGCTTTTATGGTATTACTGCCTTTGTGTACATAGTTGGACTTCTGGGTATATACATGAAGAAATTAGCTCAACTTGTTTTGTATACATGTTTGATTACTGCCTTAGTGTATATGGTTGAACTTCTGCTTTTTAAATTTCCAACATTTTTGAAAGCATGTTGACTAGTGTTCATACATGGTTGTACTGCCTATGTAGACATAGTTGGACTTCTGAGATACATGTTTGATTACTGCCTTGGTATACATGGTTGAACTTCTTCTTTTGTAAATTTCCAACATTTTTTTGAAAGCATGTTGACTAGTGTTCATACATGGTTGTACTGCCTATGTAGACATAGTTGGACTTCTGAGATACATGTTTGATTACTGCCTTGGTATACATGGTTGAACTTCTTCTTTTGTAAATTTCCAACATTTTTTTGAAAGCATGTTGACTAGTGTTCATACATGGTTGTACTGCCTATGTAGACATAGTTGGACTTCTGAGATACATGTTTGATTACTGCCTTGGTATACATGGTTGAGCTTCTTCTTTTGTAAATTTCCAACATTTTTTTGAAAGCATGTTAACTTCTGGTCATGCATGGTTGTACTGCCTATGTAGACATGGTTGGACTTCTGAGATGTAGTGCGTATATGTAGGCATTAGTGGAATTTTGGTGAAGGTTGTGTGTCTCATTGTTCTGCCTTTTTTCCTTGTCAATGTATTTTTTTCAGTATCAGCTTGTGCAGCGGCCTGAGAGGAGGAAGAGAGGAGGCAAAGCGCCCGAAGAAGGTGGCCAAGGAGGAGGTGAGGCGAAACGTTTTAACAAGACGGTTCGCTGCTCACTAGGAGAGGTCAAGACGTGTGCGAAAATGCTACAAGATAGGCACAAGGCGAGGGTTATCAAGGCTGGTTTTGGTTGTGTGTTTGACTTGAAGGTTGATTACAACATTTCTCGTCCTTTGATGGGCAACATCTACACGAGGATTGACCCTTCAACCATGATTTTGGACATGGGTGAGGTGAACAAGGTTATACGTATTACAAGTGATGCTATTCACCATCTCTTTGGGTTCCCTCAAGGTAATCGTACCCCCCCTAGGCCCTCGAATGATGGTTTCGATGATGATGTTATGAGGTTGAAGGGCAAGCTTGGGTATGCTAGGAGTGACGACATCAAGACAAAGGATTTGCAGAATATCCTCGCTGAACTTGTGAAGGATGAGACGAAGGATGATCTTGCTCTGCAGGTGTTTTACCTTATTGTTTTCCTGAAGGTGGTTATCCCTGGAACGTCTACACGAGTGTCCGGGGAGGCAGCAATGGCCGATAACCTTGTGTTTGAGGATATGGCAGACATGGACTACTGCCAGTTGGTTGTTGAAGATATTCGGAGTGCTGTTGTTAGGTATCAGCAAGGTACTAGCAGAGGAAAAGCTGTCACAGGCTGTGCCATCGCCGGTTCTTATGTATCTAGACTGCCTTATCATTGGCAAGACGCCTAATATTGACTTGAGGACCCCTCGCATCAATTTCATGTATTAGGCCAAGCTTCTTGAGCTTGCTGCGGCTGACTTGGTCACGAAAGGTGATGATGACCCAGCCAACTGGGTGTTTGGCAGACTGCCTATGAGTGTTTCTATGCATTATTCTTTCCTTGAACTTTTGGTATTGTCTTGTATATTTTTTGTTCCCATGTTGCTTCATTTGTTTTATGACGCGTTGACTTTTGTTTTTGTATGCAGTGGAAGACACAGGCTGAGGTTGTGTTCTTTAGGGTTATCGAACGTCCTGTTCTAACTATGCCTCGTTCTGCCGGCCTAGGGAGTGGAAGTTCCCCAAGATTTGAATTCTCCTGGGATGTTAATACTGGTGCCCCCTGTAGATCCAGAAGGTTCTTCTGCCCGTGTGAGTGATGCAGGTGGCGTTTCTTGCGAGGATTTGTTTGAAGCTACGAATGTTTCTCTGGTTAGGATTGATAGTCTTCTTGAAACTGTTTGTGGGGAGTTGGCTCATGTTCCTTTGACTGTTGAGCGTCTTAGTCGCATTGATGGGATTCTTCCTCCCAGGAACGGGTTTGATGCTGAGTCTTCGAAGGAGGTCTTATGTATTGAAGCTAAATTTCTTGAAGAGCTTCGTCAGAGCACTTCCCACCTCCGGACTAGCGTTGGGCTGTTCCAGGAAATGCAGGATGCTCATTGCAAGCCTTTTGAAGATGAGGCAAGTGTTGTTGTGAGACAGATTCAGAGGCAGGATTCTGTTCATTCGGGTCGTGAAGGAGGCCACGTGGAGCATACCAAAGAGGTTTGCACTAATGTTCAATGTTAAATGTTAGGTTTCAGTTATTACTATTTGTGGTCATAGGCGAGCGTTGTTGATTTGATGTGTCATAAACTGTTTCTTTTTAGCACTAGTGTTCCTAGGTGACCTTATCTTTTTATTGAACCTGAACTTCAACTTCTACAGCACCTGAACTTCTATCACTTCGATGACTGGCCCTTTTTTGTTCCCTTTTGTATCTTAGAGTAGTTTGATATCTGACCTGCTATGTTTACTCTATTTGGACTTCCATTATGTGTCAGTTGTGATAGCTGACCTTCTTTGATTGTGCAATCTGAACTTCTGCTGATTAGGTATTTGTTTTCTAAATGATTTTTATTTATTTCTAGGCTATTCATGATGATGCTAGGGTTGAGGAGGATGTTTTACCTGCGCATGAAGATGCTCCTGTGCATGAGGCGGCCCCTATGCATGAACCTGCTCCGGCTAGTGGCGTAATAGTTGATGAGGTTCATGGCAGTGAAAATGAGGTACCATTTTTCTTGTCCATTTGTCTTGTTGCCCCTGAGACGGACTTGCTGCTCCTGTGCATGAGGTTCAGTCAGCCCTTTGTAATGACTTTCTGTTTCTTTTTGTAGCAGCAGAATGATGATGTTAGTGTTCCTCGAGAGAAGGTTGCAGACATGTCCGTCTCAGGCACCGGCTACTCCGACGGGGTGGTCCTAACTGAACCTCAGTCGTCCATTATCGCCGAGGTTTCAAATGCTGAGCAGGGCAAGACAACTGGAGACATCATTTTGGAGAAAGATGCTATTGAGTCTGCTGTTGAAACTGGTGGTAGTGCTGCTGCAAGCCTGGAGAAGTCTCCTGCAGCAGAGCCATCAGTTGATGTTAATGCTGTACAGGCACAACCAAAAGTTTTTCTTGTTTCAGATTCTCCAACTGCTCCAGCTGCTGCTGGTGTCCTTCTTGACGACGCTGCAACGTCTGCTGGAGATGACGATAAAGATACCGAAAGCGATAGCTATGGAGAGGAGGTTGATCATTCCAGTGCTGCCACTTTCTAGGAAAGGATCCATGAAGAGAGGAGCATGCTTCTCTCTTCTTTCCCCATTCCCTTCCCTCTTTGTTCTTTGGTTTAGTCCATGATATCCCCTGTGAACTGCCTATGTGGTCTAAGTTGAACTTCTGGTTTTGTTGTTTGTCGTGTGGGTTGTAAAGAATGTTAAGTGAACCTGTTTTCTATGTGAGTGGATGTTTGTAATGCATGGGTTGTGATGTCTATGATGCTGTGTTTTATCTTTTCTGATGTAGCAGCTGAGATGTGCTTATGTTTTGAATGTTTGTGCTTGAATGTTGGTCTTAATTGAAACTGTCGTGAATCTATGTGCTTTGAGTTGTTAATTGCTATTTTTTTGGTGAGTAGATAGCGACCTTGCTGTCGTGCGAAGAAGGTTGATGACTTTTATTACAGTGTAACTAGGCTTAGGAACGACCATTCCAAGAGGTGAGTGCAGCTGCTCAACATTTACATCATCCATGTACCCCCTATGAACTGCCTGTGGTTTCATACCTGAACTTCTCAACTCTATGTACCTGAACTTCTTGTTTTTTTGCTTCTCTGGCGCTGAACTTCTGGCCTCTTTTGTACTGTACTGCCTGTTATGATATAGCTGAACTTCTGTGCTAACATGTGTTATGAACTTCCTGAGTTCCTGCTGCTTAACTTGTTTTACTTTCTATTCGCTTGTTTTAGATCAATGATTATGTTCCAAAACAAGGAGTGTGAAGCTTCTGTTCAAGAAGTCGCAATATCTTTTGGTCCTCGCGGAATGCTTACATATAATGTGGCTGAGTGTGCAGTCTATTGTCTACGTGCAAAGTACCAGGGATCGGATAAACTCATCCTGCCGTATTGGGTTTGTGTAAGTCAACCATACAGTGATTTCTTTTCTGTTTTGTTCCTTACCATTTTAGTTAAAACTTGTTCGTCTCATTTTTGTATTTTTTCATATGTTGGTGTTGTCTGCATTATTTTAGGACAAGATTTTCAGAGGTCATTTTGATTCCCGTGTGAGGAAGTACTTCATGGCGAGTGGTCTAGATAGCATGGATGCACATGATTTGGTATGCAATATCTTGTTCTTTGCCTCTGTATTAGTTTTGAAGTGTAATCCACTGTGTTAATATTTGTTTTATTTTTCTTTTGTACCGTTCTGATATTAATTCTCATTTTTTAATGATTCGTGTGTTTATGATGCTTCAGGTTGTTTTCCCTACTTTTGACCCGCCTGAGCTTCCTGCTTCCATGGGTGGTGTCGGTCATTGGGTGTCGGTGTTCCTTGACCTGAAGAATTCAAGGTTCCAGCTTCTCGATTCCTACTATGGACCAAAAGATGAATGTGCGGTACGCCTGTTTCGACAGATGACCGACAACATCAAGAGGCTTTGGAAGGATGCCAGCAACGACAGGGAGACACCCTTCAGTCCTATTAGCATCGACAATTTCCCTATGGATTGGATTGATGTCCCCCAGCAGCAAAACAAGTATGAGTTCGACTTTTTCTCTTTATCACATCTGTTTAACTGTAGTTGTACTTAAGCTGCGACGTGTTTAGTTCGTTGGCTTTGTTTTTTCTGTCCTAACAATATTTCTTTTACTTCGTTTGATGGCAGTATCGACTGCAGATTCTTCATGCTTACGAATGTTAATTCATATCATGACGGGGTTCTTGCAAATTATTCCATGAGAATATTGGGGATATCAGGAAGACGTGGCTGTACTCAATCGCTTCTTCTAACCTGTTTGAGACAGACTTCCAAGCTCTATTTGGCTACTACACATGTAAGTATTTTGGAACTTGTACTGGTTACCTGCACTGCATCTTTTTATTCTACCCGAACTTCATATTTTTCTCTGAACTTGGACTTCTGCTTGAGGTCTGGCTGGGCTGCTGGTTTCGGAAGGAGATGAGCATTTTCTTTGTACATGAACTTCATTTCTATCTTTTTTAATTTTGCTTGTGTGTTTTGTTTTTCTTAAATGGACATGAGCATTTTCTTTTATAATTGAACTTCAGAGATGATGCCTTTCTATGGTTTTGTTAGCTGTAGTTGAATGATTTACAGTTCATCAGTTTATCTTGAACTGTGTCTCTGGTTGTGCCTGAACTTCATTTAGTTTTTTACTGCAACTAATTTTTTAGGTCAGCTTGAGTAGTAACCATGTCATCTTTATTAGTTGGACTGCACATTGTGATGTTCCTGAACTTCAGTTGTATTTAATGGTGATGTTTTCTCTTTGACAGTGGAACCGTTGGAGATGACCGATTACCACTACTCATTCCTCGGGTCACAGGAATACCAGCCTAGGGAGGAACCGATGAGTACAGCTCCGATTGGAGATGATAGACCTCGGACCCTTATTCCTTCCAAGTTGGGGAAGCAGGCTGGTGGTATTCGTGGTACTCCAAAAACCCCTTGCTACAGGAAGGCTGATGCAGTCGAAGCAGCCGAAGCAGAAGTGATTTCGTCCGATGATGATTTTGAGAAGATTGCTTACCCGAAGAATGCTAAATGTGCTGCTGGTACTGTTGCTGGTAGAGGTGGGAAGAATGTTGTGATCACCAGGAGGAAACCGGCAGTTGAGTCTGGGAACATAACTTCCTCCAAGAGAGCATCAAGATTGCCTTTGAAGTGGCGTTCTCCTGTCGCTCCCCTGAAAAATACAGTTACCCTCATCTATCTGAGGCCCGGAAGTTGAAATAGTATGTGTTGAGTAAAGACGGTCTGGAGAAGTATTCTGAGTGAGTTACCCTCATCTGTCACTCCCTTGCCTTGGAGTTGTAGTGTCTGAACTTCTGTTGTTGTATTGTCTGAACTGCCGTTGTTGTAGTATCTGAACTTCTGTTTTATGTCTCCTCTTGCCTTTTGAGTTATAGTGTCTGAACTTCTGTTTGTTGTTGTATCTGAACTTCTAATATTTTTTTACCATCCTATTGTATTCTGCAGGACAAGCTACTGCATGTTTACAATCCCTGCGAATGTGATTGACCTCACAGGACGTGTCCTTTATACGCTTTTTAGTGAAGGGCAGCAGATGGAATGAGACATAATGGATTATCTCATAAATTGGTGGAAGGATAAGCCGGAGACCTCTGAGATATTCACTAGTGCTAACAGGGTTGTACTTAGTCCCTACTTCATACAGGTTTTAGTTGTTTGCACCCCTATCTCCTTTTTTGCCTTAGTTTTGTTGTAGTGGCATTTGGGAGGTGTTTTAATTGTGTTTTTTGTCAATGCACAGTACTGCCTGGAGTATGATTTCTTCGGTGCAACAGTTCCAAAGTTTGATGCAAAAAAATCTGCTGGTCTCCTCCCAATGTTTGTTCGCAAGGAAGAAGACCTTCTTAATGCAAAGCTGGTTAGGCATAACTCTTGCTTTTTTTAATTTCATGTGTATCCTTTTGCTGAGTTTGTCAAGAAAGTTTTTGTTCATGCCGGTTCTTCAGTACATATGCTTTTATAGTTTGTGTTCATCGGTCCTTTCATTCTTGGCAGGTTTTCTTGATTCTATTCAAGCCAATTGGCACAATGGCGCACTATAGTGTGTATGTGTTCAATAGATTTCGTGGGAGAATTGACATCCTTGATTCACTTTCCTACGATAATATGCAAACGTCGCGATCGAGTTTCCATGGGGACTGCCAAAATATCGTGAGTGTTTCTTAGCCTGAACCTCCTTTCACATTCTCTTGTTTGACACGAAGTTTATTATGCCTTGTGTTGACAAAATATGTTGATGTCTCTGTTTTGGTAATACTGCTTGAACTGACTGTCTTTAGAAGTTGAACTTCTGCTATTTTGTTTAGGTGGATCTTATGCAAGTGCCGCTTTTTTATGTACCTGAACTTAACTATTTTGGTCAACATGTTTTTGACTTCATCTAATTTTGTTATTTCCGGCAGATGAAGAGATTTGTTGGGTTGCTCGAGGAGGTGTACGGCAAGGCTGCATACAAGGCGAGCAAGCAGCCTAACTGGGTGACTATTGCAAAGAGGCCGACTTTCATTGATGTTCCGAAGCAGAAGAGTAATGATTGTGGTTTCTTTGCCGTGAAGTTCAGCTCTTCGTATGATGGCGATGAGATTGTTGAAGATTTTGGTGATGTGGAAGTATGTTCTGTCTTTGTTCTTTCTCATCATCCTTTGATTATTCTTGTGTGTTTTTGCTGAGACGCTCCTGCTGTGGTTTTAGATATCCGTTACTAAACCATCGTTTTCACCTTTCTTTTGTTTGCAGGCTGCTGCAAATGACTGGAAGGCTGAGTTCATGCACACTCTGATTTTTAGTGAGAAGAATAAAGTCGTGCGTTCAGAGCTCCCTAAAGAGATCCAGTGCTTTGGCCCGTGAATTTGAAGCATTAGTTTCATCTGTAGATTTGATTTCGTACAGATTTTTAGGTTTGATAATGATTGGAACAATTCCATAAAGATTTGGTTGTAAGAATGTTTTTAGTGATTTGTGTATCTATAGGTGCAGCACTATTACTTATGATATTGTGGACAAATCCATTTGGTGTGAAGAATGATTCGGCTTTGTGAATTTCAATGTACTGCGTCGTTTTTCAGTATCCATGTGTTGAATGTTTTTGCCCCAATAGATGTACCTGAACTTCTGCCTCGATTTTGGTTTAACTGCTTGATTTTTTTGTGTTGTTTATTTTCGGGCTCGCAACATATGATCGTAGACTTGAACTTCTGCTTTGAGATGTGGCTGGGCTTCTGGTTTCAGATGGAGAGGATATTTTGTGTTGTGTAATGTATTGGTAATGTTCAACCCAACCAATATGTATGCTTTTGCGTAGAATCTATATTTGTTTTTTTGTGTTTTTTTCAAGTGCGAACGTATTTCATATGTAAATCTGTGCAGAAATATTGTTGACGTTTCTTTATCTTTTGTCGGCATTGTACATGAACTTCTGCACGTATCCAAGCAGAACTTCAGATTTGAACGCGTTATCTTAGGCTTGCTAACCTTAGTTTATGCGGTGAAACTTTATTTTTTAAGCATATTTTTTTCCTACATCGATTTTATATACCAGAACTTCTTCTATAAGCTGACCTGAACTTCAATACTATATGATTATTTGCTGGTTGCACTTTTATGGAATACAACACGAGCACCTCCTGCCATAATATACCAGGACTTCTGCAGTAAGCTTACTTGAACTTCACAGTATATGTTTTTCATGTTTGTTCTTGCTTGCACTTTCATGCAATACATCACCAGCAGATCACTTCATCCCATAACATACCAGGACTTCTGCAGTAATATTACTTGAACTTCACATTGTATGTTTTTCATTTTATTACTGCTTGCTCTTTCATGCAGTACATCATCAGCACAGCACTTCATCTCATAACATACCAGGACTTCTGTAGTAATACTACGTGAACTTCACAGTGTATGTTACCAGGACTTCTTTGAAAGTTCAACAATAAAAGGGGATGACATATATTCTGGACATTGACATGACATAAGTTTGCATTGTGTTAATTGACCTATTCTAACTGTTCATCAGCCTTGCGCTCCTCCTAGGCTTTGGTTGTATAGGTTTTTGCTTGACATGTACCTCTTCCTCTTCATCTTCCTCTTCATCGTCCTCTTCCTCTTCCTCTTCATCATCCTCTTCCTCTTTCTCTTCATCATTCTCTTCCTCTTCATCTTCCTCTTCTTCGAAGGTGTCTTCGTCTTCGTCTTCCTCTTCCTCTTCCACCTATTTCTTGTTACTAGCTCTGGGTTTTGCTTTCTGTTTCTTCTCTGGCTTTTTGCTTGTCTTTTCAGCATCTGCTTGCTTCGGGCATGTTCTTGCATTATGTGGTTCATACTCCTTGCATATGCTACAAAGTCTGGTGCTTGCTTTCTGTGGGTGTGGTCCCTTCTTTTGTTCCGTAACTTTGGGTTGCTGTTTTTGAGATTTGGGTTGCTTGACCTCCTCGGCATTGTTTCTTTCCAAGAGTGTTGGACAGGTCAGCTTGTTGTGTCCCACAACCTGGTTGCACACACTACATTTCCTGTGTCCAAGTGGCACTCCATTCTCATCGAGCACCATGACTCTTCCTGCAGGTGGTACCTTTATTTGCGCTCTCTTGTCACTTTTCTTTGCTGCAGTAATTTTCTTCCTACCCATTGTTTCAGAATACAGCGGCAGTTTCATCGTCTCTTGTTGTCGCTGCTCCATTGATTGGCCATCACCCTGCTTGCATTGGTTGGCTTCAGCGGCGGCGTTGAGCATTTCAGCTGCATAATAGTGAAGGTCATCTTCAATTTCAGCGTCCTCTTCAGCCATCCTTTCGTCAGCATCCGCTCGATTTGCTGAATGTATTGCATCAAGCTCTTCCACGAGCCTCTTGAGAACATAGTAGGCTCTGTCATACTGTTGGTCACATCTCATCGCTTTCTTGTTAACCATCAAATTTAGCTGTAGCAAGATGTCTTGCTTCGATAGCCTTGAGCTGCCATCCGATGCGGTTGTGTTGTAGTCCCTTGTATCAAAGGTTGGCTATAATTTTGCAGTCTTTGTGTACCGTTTGAGGATATACTTGTTTGGAATTTTGTCAGGCTTTAGGTAGTCCAGTATGTTCATGATGTGAAGGCAGAACAGGCCTGCATTCTGCGATGAATGCAGAATACATAGTTTGTGAGCCAGCAATGAGTTTCATAAATTTTGATATGATACTACTAGTCTAGATATTTAATGAGTTTGTTTTCCCGCTCACCTGTGTGTGTCCAGAGCTTGCATTCACACTCGTATATTTCATTGTCTGGGTCAACTACAACCTGGAATTCATGCTTTGACCAGGAAAATCTTTCTTCATCATCATGGCCAGGCTTGTTGTGGTAGTACACAAGGTACTTAGTGGACTCTGATGTATGCTTTGCGCGAAATAGCGTGGCCTTTCTCATCCTCTTCCTCATCTCGGTGTACACGGCTCTCGTGTACTTGATAGACATGTCTTCCTCGTAGCCGTAAGTTGTCTTTGTCACAGGATTGGTCTGCACATGTCAAAAAGTAAGATATTAGTCGAAGCAGAATCATGGGTTTCATTTTCTAAAATTCAAAGCGCACATGTTGAAGGTAAACAGAACATGATGGTGGTGTTTTGTACTTGTCATCATACCATGCTGCTCATTGTTTGCTCGTTCTCCTTCTGCATCCGAGTTTGTATGCAAGCATTGACCCACCTAGCAAACTTGTGTAGGTTCTAGGTCCCCTTGACCAACCCTTTCTTTAGCACGTGGTTCATGCTCTCGCTTCGTTGTGTGGAAGTCATTCTAGCATAGAAAATGTTCTTGTAATATGCTGAAATCCACATCTTCCTATCACTCCAGAGCTGCATCATCATCTGGTCGTTCTCCAGGTGGTACTTGTGCACGAGTTCAACCCAGGCATCTTCAAACTCCGTTGGCATCAGCGGCCAGTTCAATATAGCTGTGAACTCCTCTTTGAATGTTTTATACTTTTTGTACAGCAACGCGAGGTATTCCCTGTACTTCTTCAATATGTGCCAACGGCATAGCTTGTGGACGGTGTTTGGAAATGATTGTGGTATAGCTTTCGCCATCGATGGGCACTGGTCTGATCGAATTAAAAAAATGAAACTTGATTCTTTTTTGTACTGATGGTGAACTTATGTTGCACAAGTAATTGAACTTCACATCTAGTAGTATGGCTATCTAAGAATGTCACATGTATTTTTTTCCTACAGTAGTGTTGCTGAACTTCTGTGGTACGAGTGCTTGAACTTCACAGTTAGTAGTATGACAAACTAGTAGTGTCACACTCAAAATTTTTCTTACAACAGTGTTGTTGAACTTTCTGTGGTAGCAGTGATTGAACTTCACATAAATAACTATGTTTTTCTGAACATGATACGTATTTTTATCTAACAGCTTCGTCCTTGAACTTATATGATTCATGTACTTGAACTTCACATTCATAACTACTTTTTTTCTAAACATGTGATGGATAATTTTGCTTTCTTGTATTGCTAGTTGGACTTATGTGCTAACAGTGGTTGAACTGCATTCTTTACATATTTTTCAGAAAAAACAAATGTACCCAATCAACAGAGACCCATAGACTGAAAAGATGATGAAACTTGAGGAGTTTTTTTTGAACTCACCTGTTAGAATGCAAGTTGGGTGCTTGTTGTTCATGCACCATAGAAATGTATCGAACAGCCACTTGAATGGCTTTGCATCTTCATCTCTTATGAGGGCAACAGCAAATATCGTTGACTGCAAGTGATGGTTTGTTCCAACAAACACTCCCAGGGGCATATGAAATCTGTTGGACTTGTAAGTCATGTCAAATGTTACGCAATCGCCGAAGTCTTGATAGGCTCCTCGGCAGCTTGCATTGGACCAGAAAATGTTTTTAATTGACTTGTCCTTGTCTTTGACGAATGAAACAAGTTTTAATACATCATCCAAATCATCTTTCCTTGCATTCATGGCTTTCCTGCAAATCACACGCCAACATGCATTTGTTATTTTTGCTATCAAAGGGGTTTTGAGCTAGGATGCTATTTTTACATTGCAGCATGTGGGTGTTTGAATACGTACTGGTTTAGTAGGTCTCGTCCGGTCATGCTTAGGAAGTAGCTTCCATCTTCATTTTCAGATAGCGTGGACATGATTGTTGTGTGCTTGACATCATGGTACTGCAGGAGCTTTACATACTCCAGAATAGTGGGGTCATAATTCTTGTGTGAGTGCAAAAATACTAGCATGTCATCAGTTTGCATGAGCTGGTGATTATGATTGTACTCAATGTCCACTGCCACGCATGTGTCATCCTCCTGCACCTTCACCCTCATTCTTGCATTGCAGCCCGTCCTCTGTGATGTTTTGTGTCGCTTCCTGTTGGCCTCTGAAACAGAAGATGTGTGTATCCCTTGGAAGGCGCAAACAAAATACTTGTGGTTGTCATTTCCACCCGTCTTCCTGATTCCAAAACCAGCATGCCTGGCGTATCTGTTATAAAATTCCCTTGCTTTCTCTACATCTTTGAATCGCATCTTTAGTCTTGGTATTAGATAATCCGGTAGATCCGGCGTCTGCAGAAAAAGAAAAAAAATAATCCAAACAGCACGTTAAAATGCAGTTTATGAACTTGTTATTCTGGAGGGAGCAGAAAATGTGCAGATAATACAAGATGCGTATATAAATATTTTTTGTTTCACTTACGTGCGTGTATGATTGCAACTCCGCCGGTGTCGGCTGCTGTTCCTCTGGGATGGGGCATGGTGGAGTAATCATAGCAGGATGCAGCAGTGGATCGCGAGGAGGAAGTAGGGCTGAAGATGGCCTCTCTCTTGTTTGCGTCCTTTTTGCTTGTGGTGGTTGTGGAGGTATTGCGATCCTGGTCTTGGTTTGCTCTTTTGTTTTGTGAAGCAATCCATATACCTTATGCCCCGTAGAATTCTGACTTGTAGCAGCAGCAGGATCAAATGGTGGTAGTGTGCAGATCACTCTCCTCCGTGTGTGTGTTGCTGTTGGATTTGTCCTAGGATCCGGTTTAGTTGCTTCGCTTTGGCATTGATGAGGCACACCAGGATAACCTCCAGAGTTACAAGCAGGACTTGAGCTAACCCCTGCTCCATCGGCGTGCTTGGGAGCCTGCTTGTGGATACAAAGAATCCGTGGGGGATTTCCGGCGTCACCCAATTAGGTGGAGGCGCAAACCTGTGCGGATAGGGCTGTGACCCAGCATCTTGGAAGTATCCGTGTGTTTCGGGTGTCATCCATTTTTGGTCTGGAGCAGGTTGGTAATGCTGTTGGTGCGTTTGAGGCGTGACCCATTGAGGGGGTGGTGCAACGCGTACAGGCTTTGGATTGTGTACTTGCCGCTAGGAACTTCTAAGCTTCTTCATGCGTCTATCGTCTTCCTGACATAAAAGAAAAAAATGTGTATTAGCACACAAGTTATATCTGCATATACCTTTGTAACTGAACTTAGCATTATTCACAGCCTGAACTTCTCATATATAAAGTGGTGAGAGCTATCACACTATGCACTGAGCTGAGCATCTGTCGATGCCTTTGTACCTGAACTGAGCCCCCTTCACAGAATGAACTTCACACCATGTTTTTTAATTCTATAGTATTTGATTACTTATATGTACCTGAACTTAGCACTCTCCACAACCTGAACTTCTTGTTTTGCAAAGGGGAAATACTGTCTACAGTTAAAAAACCTGAACCTTCATGAAGTTTTTGAATGGTTGGACTGCTAGTGCATACCAACCTGACCTTCATGTCATATCACATGCATGTTCTATTTTCCTTCTATTTTTTTTGCACAGAACCACACACATACCAACCTGAACTCTAGCACACTTACTAGTTGAACTTCACATGGCTTTTGCACATGTGAATGTGAATGCAGGCAGATTTTTATAGTGTTTGTAGCCTGGACTGAGGCTCACATACTACCTGAACTTCACATGCCTGTAAGCAGGCAGGCAGATTTTACAATGCTGTTTTGTAGCCTGGACTGAGGCTCATACACTACCAGAACTTCACATGGTTGTAAGCAGGCAGGCATATTTTAAAAAAGCTTTTTGTAGCCTGGACTGATGCTCACACACCACCTAAACTTCACATAGCTGTAAGCAAATAACAAACCGAAGGAAGGAAGAAGTTCAACCATACCCTGGCTAGAAGGTCGGCATACCTTTTTCCAGCAGCTGATAGGCCACCTTGAGAACAATTCGTCGTGGAGGTATGAGACGAATTCGATGGCAATCCATGTCTTGCAAGGGGCATGAAGTTCATCTGCACGAAGCAAGAAGGTCAGAGAAGGAAAGATTGAGGAAGAAGGCAAGCTCAGGGAGGAAATTCATATACCGTTCTTAGATTTGAAGGCGCCGCCGATGCGGCCTCCACCACCGAGATGCTTCCTTGGGTGCGCTGTTCGCCGTAGGTTGCGCCTTGGCCGTCACGAGCACTGCCAAGCCGTCTGGCGGTGATGATGGACCGAGGATGAGGCTTCGGGAAGTCCGAGGCGGCCGTTCGTCGCAGAAATCCGGCGGCTTCGCCGGCTCCGGCGGCTCCAGGCGACGCGGGCTCCCTCGCGCCGGCATCCGCTGTCGCTCGCTCGCCCGCGCCGACGGTCGGGCAGGAGGTGGAGTCGGAGGGGGCGGAGCTCGATCCAGTCGGCCAGGATCTGGAGAAGGAAGGGAGGCGCTGGATCCGGCGGATTTTCGGCGACGAATCACGGCGGAGATCGAGGGGAGGAGCGGCGAGGAGGGGGTTGGGGAGGGGCGGCTCGATCGAGATCGGGGTCCAGGTGGGATTCTGTCGGGATCGGGGTCCAGGTGGGATTCTGTCGGGCTGGGCCTGCAGTCCAGGGAAGTTCGGGAACCTGTCTTCGGGCTCTATATAGGGCTGCTGTGATCCAAATAGTTATTGTAATCCTAGGATTAGAATAGTGCCACTCTATATAAAGGATAATAGACCCGGGGGCCATAGGTTTCACTACTGGCTTCTCTCAAGATAACATAAGTATTACCGTGGGTGAACAAATTACTGTCGAGCAATTGATAGAAAAGTGCATAATTATGAGAATATCTAGGAATGATCATGTATATAGGCATCACGTCCGAGACAAGTAGACCGAAACGATTCTGCATCTACTACTATTACTCCACACATCGACTGCTATCCAGCATGCATCTAGAGTATTAAGTTCATAAGAACAAATTAATGCATTAGGCAAGATGACGTGATGTAGAGGGATAAACTCAAGCAATATGATATAAAACCCATCTTTTTATCCTCGATGGCAATAATACAATACATGCCTTGCTGCCCCTGCTGTCACTGGGAAAGGACACCGCAAGATTTAACCCAAAGCTAAGCACTTCTCCCGTTGCAACAAAGATCAATCTAGTAGGCCAAACCAAACTGACAATTCGAAGAGACTTGCAAAGATAACCAATCATACATAAAATATTTCATAGAAGAATCCAATATTGTTCATAGATAAACTTGATCATAAACCCACAATTCATCGGATCTCGACAAACACACCGCAAAAAAGAGTTACATCAAATAGATCTCCAAGAAGATCGAGGAGAACATTGCATTGAGATCCAAAGAGAGAGAAGAAGCCATCTAGGTAATAACTATGGACCTGAATGTCCGAGGTAAACTACTCACACATCATCAGAGGGGCCATGGAGTTGATGTAGAGGGCCTCCGTGATCGATTCCCCCTCTGGCGGAGCTCCAGAAAAAGCCCAAAGATGGGATCTCTTGGGTACAAGAGGTTTGGGCGGTGGAAATAGGGTTTCGTGGTGCTCCTGGATGTTTTCAGGGTATATGAATATATATAGGAGGAAGAAGTAGGTCGGTGGAGCCATGAGGGGTCCATGAGGGGGAGGGCATGCCCAGCGAGGGTAGGCATGCCCCCTGCCTCGTGGCCTCCCCGTTGGTTGCTTGACGTCCAATCCAAGTCCCCTGGATCACGTTTGTTCCAAAAATAACTCTCCCGAAGGTTTTATTCGTTTGGATTCCGTTTGATATTCCTTTTCTGCGGAACACTGAAATAGGCAAAAAAACAGCAATTTGCACTGGGCCTTGGGTTAGTATGTTAGTCCCAAAAATAATATATAAGTGTATAAATAAGCCCATTAACATCCAAAACGGATAATATAGTAGCATGGAACGATAAAAAATTATAGATACGTTGGAGACGTATCAAGCATCCCCAAGCTTAATTCTTGCTCGACCTCGAGTAGGTAAATGATAAAAAACAGAATTTTTGATGTGGAATGCTACATAGCATAATTCTTAATGTAATTTTCTTTATTGTGGCATGAATGTTCAGATCCGAGAGATTCAAGACAAAAGTTTAATATTGACACAAAAATAATAATACTTCAAGCATACTAACTAAGAAATCATGTCTTCTCAAAATAACATGGCAAAAGGAAGTTCATCCCTACAAAATCATATAGTTTGGTCATGCTTCATTTTCGTCACACAATAATGCTCTCATCTTGCACAGCCCCGATGACAAGCCAAGAAATTGTTTCATACTTTAGTAATCTCAAACTTTTTTCAACTTTCACGCAATACATGAGCGTGAGCCATGGATATAATACTATGGGTGGAATAGAATAATGATAGGGGGTTATGTGGATAAGACAAAAAGGAGAAAGTCTCACATCGACGAGGCTAATCAATGGGCTAGGGAGATGCCCATCAATTGATGTCAATGCAAGGAGTAGGGATTGCCATGCAACAGATGCACTAGAGCTATAAATGTATGAAAGCTCAACAAAAGAAACTAAGTGGGTGTGCATCCAACTTGCTTGCTCACAAAGACCTAGGGCATTTGAGGAAGCCCATTGTTGGAATATACAAGCCAAGTTCTATAATGAAAAATTCCCACTAGTATATGAAAGTGACAAAACAAGAGACTCTCTATCATAAAGATCATGGTGCTACTTTGAAGCCCAAGTGTGGAAAAAAAGGATAGTAGCATTGCCCCTTTTTAAATATATTTTTTGGGCCTTCCCTTTTTTTATTTGGCCTTTCTTTCTTTTATTTGGGACAATGATCTATTAATGATGATCATCAAACTTCTATCTATTTACAACTCAATGATGACAACTCGATACTAGAACAAAATATGACTCTATATGAATGCCTCCGGTGGTGTACTAGGAAGGGCAATGAATCAAGAGTGAAATGTATGATAAATTATGCATGGTGGCTTTGCCACAAATACGATGTCAACTACATGATCATGCAAGGCAATATGACAATGATGAAGCGTGTCATAAATGAAATGGTGGAAAGTTGCATGGCAATATATCTCGGAATGGCTACAGAAATGCCATAATAGGTAGGTATGGTGGCTGTTTTAAGGAAGATATAAGGAGGTTTATGTGTGATGCATATCATATCACTGGGTTTGGATGCACCGGCGAAGTTTGCACCAACTCTCAAGGTGAGAAAGGGCAATGCACGGTACCAAAGAGGCTAGCAATGATGGAAGGGTGAGAGTGCGTATAATCCATGGACTCAACATTAGTCATAAAGAACTCACATACTTATTGCAAAAATCTAGAAGTCGTCATAAACCAAGCACTATGCAGATGCTCCTAGGGGGATAGATTGGTAGGAAAAGACCATCGCTTGTCCCCGACCGCCACTCATAAGGAAGATAATCTAAGAACACCTCATGTTTCAAATTTCTTACACAGCAGTTACCATACGTGCATGCTACGGGACTTTCAAACTTCAACACAAGTATTTCTAAAATTCACAACTACTCAACTAGTGCAAATCTAATATCACCACCTTTATATCTCAAAACAATTATCAAGTATCAAACTTCTCATAGTATTCAATGCACTTTCTATGATAGTTTTTATTATACCCATCTTGGATGCCTACCATATTAGGACTAGTTTCATAACCAAAGAACATTACCATGATGTTGTAAGGGACCCTCAAATGATATAAATGAAGCATGAGAGATCAATAATTTCTATAAAATAAAACCACCACCGTGCTCTAAAAGATATAAGTGAAGCACTAGAGCAAAATTATCTAGCTCAAAAGATATAAGTGAAGCACATAGAGCAAAATTCATGTGTGTCTCTATCAAAAGGTGTGTACAGAAAGGATGATTGTGGTAAACTAAAAAGAAAAGACTCAAATCATACAAGACGCTCCAAGCAAAACACATATCATGTGGTGAATAAAAATATAGCCTCAAGTAAAGTAACCAATAGAAGAAGACGAAAGAGGGGATGCCTTCCGGGGCATCCCCAAGCTTAGGCTTTTGGTTTTCCTTGAATACTACCTTGGGGAGCCATGGGCATCCCCAAGCTTAGACTCTTTCCACTCCTTGTTCCATAATCCATCAAATCTTTACCCAAAACTTGAAAACTTCACAACACAAAACTTAAACAGAAAATCTCATGAGCTCTGTTAGTAAAAGAAAACAAACCACCATCATAAGGTACTGTAATGAACTCATTCTTTATTTATATTGGTGTTAAACCTACTCTATTCCAACTTATCTATGGTTCATAACCTCGGATACTAGCCATATATTCACCAAAATAAGCAAACAACACACACAAAACAGAATCTGTCAAAAACAGAACAGTCTGTAGTAATCTGTAGGTTTCGAATGCTTCTGTAACCCCAAAAATTCCAAAATAAATTTCTGGACGTGAGAAATTTATCTATTAATCATCTTAAAAAATAATCAACTTAATCGCACTCTCCAGTAAAAAAATGGCATCAAATCTCGTGAGAGTTAAAGTTCCTGTTTTTACAACAAGATCGCAAAGACTTTCCCCAAGTCTTCCCAAAGGTTCTACTTGGCACAAACACTAATTAGAAGCATAAAACCACATCTAAAGAGAGGCTAGAGGAATTATTTATTACTAAACAAAACCAAAAAGAAAGAAACAAAAATAAAATTGGGTTGCCTCCCTACAAGCGCTATCGTTTAACGCCCTAGGTAGGCATTGATAATTTCAATTATGCTCACATGGAAGACAAGAATTGAAGCACAAAAGAGAGCATCATAAAACATGTGACAAACACATCTAAGTCTAACATACTTCCTATGCATAGGCATCTTATAGGCAAACAAATTATCATACCAAGCAAAAACTAGCATATGCAAGGAAGCAGAAAGGAACAATAGCAATCTCAACATAACGAGAGGTAATTTAGTAACATGAAAATTTATACAATCATATTTTCCTCTCTCATAATAATTACATGTGGGATCATAAGAAAATTAAAAAATATAGCTATCACAGAACATATTCTTAACATGATCCACATGTATGCAAAGTTGACACTCTTCCAAAATAGTGGGATTAACATTAACTAAAGTCATGACCTCTCCAAACCCACTTTTATCAAAAACTTCATAAGATTGAACATTCTCAAAATATGTGGGATCTAAAGTTGACACTCTTCAAACCCACTTTCAATATTGCAAACATTATTATCAATCTTATATTCATCATGGGGCTTAAATAAATTTTCAGGATCATAAGAAGAATCACCCCAATCATGATCATTGCAACAAGTAGTGGACATAGCAAAACTAGCATCACCAAGCTTAGGGTTTTGCATATTATTAGCACAATTTACATTAAGAGAATTTATAATAACATCATTGCAATCATGCTTTCCATCGAAGGAACTGTCAAGTATGGGTGCAATAGCAACGATGTCATGTTTAACATAAGGAACTATAGCAAATTCATCTTCATAAATATTGGCATCATGGCCACAAGAATAGCAAGCATCATTTTCATCTAGGGATATTTCAATAAAATCATCGGAATCATAATTATCTATAGATTCATGCATATCATTATTTTCTTCCAAAGAAACGGTCATTCTCTCAATAAATTCCTTAACATAGGCATTGTGAGCATAGTTTTCATAGCAATATTTAAGTATGTCAAGATTTTCAGATTCGTAGAGAGTAATATCATACTTTTAAATCAAAGAAGCAACTTCATAAGCACCCTTAAAAGGAACAAATTCTTCAATCTGTTCGATATCCTAGTAACTATAAACACCCTTTGCATAAGAAGATAAGATTTTATTTTCATTAAACTCACATAGGTAGAGAAGGTGTTTTTTTAGGGTTCTTAGAGCAACAAGTAAAATCACAAATTTCGCAAAGATTTCTAGCATAACACAACAATATGTTTATTCGATCCCATAAGAGTTTCCCTTTTTCAGACAAACGGTGATGCACAAAATGAGCATGCTCATCTAAAGATATCCCATCAACTAGGCTAGTTGGGTTTTCAACACGAGCGCATAAGGACCAAAGATGATCCAAGTAGAACACTTTAAGTGGATCCTTATCAATAGATTTCTAGAAAGCAAAGATGCAAGCAAATAGAAGGCACGTGGAGACAAAAACAAAAATACATACGGGAAGAGGACGAAGACAAGGAAAAGGCAAATGGCAAATAATGTAATGCGAGGGATAAGAGTTTGTGATGGGTACTTGGTATGTCTTGACTTGTGCGTAGATCTCCCCGACAACGGCGCCAGAAATCCTTCTTGCTACCTCTTGAGCACGGTGTTGGTTTTTCCTTGAAGAGGAAAGGGTGATGCAGCAAAGTAGCATAAGTATTTCCCTCAGTTTTTGAGAACCAAGGTATCAATCCAGTGGGATACTACACGCAAGTCCCTCGTACCTACACAAACAAATAAGAACCTCGCAACCAACACGATAAAGGGGTTGTCAATCCCTTCGCGGTCACTTACGAGAGTGAGATCTGATAGAGATAATAATAATAAGATAAATATTTTTGGTATTTTTATGATATAGATTGAAAGTAAAGATTGCGAAATAAATGGTAATAGAAATAACTTGTTGACATGAGATTAATATAAAGGAGAATAGACCCGGGGGCCATAGGTTTCACTAGTGGCTTCTCTCAAGATAGCATAAGTATTATGGTGGGTGAACAAATTACTGTCGAGCAATTGATAGAAAAGTGCATAATTATGAGAATATCTAGGCATGATCATGTATATAGGCATCATGTCCGAGACAAGTAGACCGAAATGATTCTGCATCTACTACTATTACTCCACACATCGACTGCTATCCAGCATGCATTTAGAGTATTAAGTTCATAAGAACGGAGTAATGCATTAGGCAAGATGACATGATGTAGAGGGATAAACTCAAGCAATATGATATAAACCCCATCTTTTTATCCTCGATGGCAACAATACAATACGTGCCTTGCTGCCCCTGCTATCACTGGGAAAGGACACCGCAAGATTGAACCCAAAGCTAAGCACTTCTCCCATTGCAAGAAAGATCAATCTAGTAGGCCAAACCAAACTGATAATTCGAAGAGACTTGCAAAGATAACCAATCATACATAAAAGATTTCAGAGAAGAATCAAATATTGTTCATAGATAAACTTGATCATAAACCCACAATTCATTGGATCTCGACAAACACACCGCAAAAAAGAGTTACATCAAATAGATCTCTAAGAAGATCGAGGAGAACATTGTATTGAGATCCAAAGAGAGACAAGAAGCCATCTAGCTAATAACTATGGACCCGAAGGTCTGAGGTAAACTACTCACACATCATCGGAGGGGCCATGGAGTTGATGTAGAGGCCCTCCGTGATTGATTCCCCCTCGGGCGGAGCTCCGAAAAAGGCCCCAAGATGGGATCTCTTGGGTACATAAGGTTGCGGCAGTGGAAATAGGGTTTCATGGTGCTCCTGGATGTTTTCGGGGTATATGAATATATATAGGAGGAAGAAGTAGGTTGGTGGAGCCACGAGGGGCCCACGAGGAGGGAGGGTGCGCCCAGGGGGGTAGGCGTGCCCCCCTGCCTCGTGGCCTCCTGTTGGTTGCTTGACGTCCACTCCAAGTCCCCTGGATCACGTTTGTTCCAAAAATAACTCTCCCGAAGGTTTTATTCCGTTTGGATTCCGTTTGATATTACTTTCCTGTGAAACACTAAAATAGGCAAAAAAACAACAATTTGCACTGGGCCTTGGGTTGGTAGGTTAGTCCCAAAAATAATATAAAATTGTATAAATAAGCCTATTAACATCAAAAACAGATAATATAGTAGCATGGAACAATCAAAAATTATAGATACGTTGGAGACGTATCAGGGGGCACCGCTAGAACACACAGCAACATCTGTTAGCCGTGTGCGTTGCCTCCCTCCACAGTTTACGCCTCCGGTCATATTCACGTAGTGCTTAGGCAAAGCCCTGCACGGATCACTTCACCATCACCGTCACCACGCTGTCGTGCTGACGAAACTCTCCCTCGATACTTTGCTGGATCAAGAGTTTGAGGGACGTCATCGAGCAGAACATGTGCAGAACTCGGAGGTGCCGTACATTTGGTGCTTGATCGGTCAGAACGAGAAGAAAGGTTTACTACATCAAGCGCGTTGTCAAACGCTTCCGTTTTCGATCTACGAGGATACGTGGACACACTCTTCCCCTCTCGTTGCTATGCATCTCCTAGATAGATCTTGCACGAGCATAGGAATTTTTTTTAAATTGCATGCTACGTTTCCCAACAGTGGCATCCGAGCCAGGTCTATGCGTAGACGATATACACGAGTAGAACACAAAGTGTTGTGGGCGATGATCATCATACTACTTACCACTAATGTCTTATTTTGATTCGGCGGTATTGTTGGATGATGCAGCCCGGACCAAACTTACATGACCACGTTCTTGAGACTGGTTTCACCGACAGACATGCAACTAATTTTGCATAAACGTGGCTGGCGGGTGTCTGTTTCTCCAACTTTAGTTGAATCGAATTTGACTGCGACCGGTCCTTGTTGAAGGTTTTGACTGCAAACTTGATAAATCACCGTTGTGGTTTTGATGCGTAGGTAAGAACGGTTCTTGCTAGAAGCCCGTAGCAGCCACGTAAAACTTGCAACAACAAATTAGAGGACGTCTAACTTGTTTTTGCAGGGCATGTTGTGATGTGATATGGTCAAGACATGATGAGATATACGTTATTATATGAGATGATCATGTTTAACTGGTGCGCTTCAGTGCTATACAAACGGTTTTTAACCCCTTTCTGCGACGGCATTTGGAACCGTCGCCTAGTGAGTATTGGCGATAGGGGGGTCATTCCCACACAAGCCAGAAACCGTCAGGTATATGCCCTCCTGGCACACACGCTTGGCAAAATGATGTCATGTGCGACCGGCGAGCGCTCAAATACGAAAATATGTATAGTAGAGCTAAAAAAATACAATTATACAAGCGAAATTGTTTCCGGTCGCAAGTACATCCCACATAGTCAGTCCTCGCTAAACGTTTCCATTCATATGTACATCCCACACAGTTGCTCCAAGGAAAACATTTCCGTTCATAGGTACATCACACACAATTTTTCGAGTTAAATCGTTTGCGTTATTGAATGTATCACACATGGTCCATAGAGGAAACTGTGTGGCAAAAGGCAGTCCATCTCACACAGTTTTTATGTGGTAAACGTTTGCGCAAGGTGGCCTAACACAAACAGTTTTCAAGAGAAAGTCGTGTGTGATTGTTCATTGATCCAACACGGATTATGATGTCTACTACACAACCTTCATCTTGTAGACGTTGTTGGGCCTCCAAGTGCAGAGGTTTGTAGGACAGTAGCAAATTTCCCTCAAGTGGATGACCTAAGGTTTATCAATCCGTGGGAGGCATAGGATGAAGATGGTCTCTCTCAAGCAACCCTGCAACCAAATAACAAAGAGTCTCTTGTGTCCCGAACACACCCAATACAATGGTAAATTGTATAGGTGCACTAGTTCGGCGAAGAGATGGTGATAGAAGTGCAATATGGATAGTCGATAAAGGTATTTGTAATCTAAAATAATAAAAACAGCAAGGTAGCAAATGATAAAAGTGAGCGTAAACGGTATTGCAATGCTAGGAAACAAGGCCTAGGGTTCATACTTTCGCTAGTGCAAGTCCTCTCAACAATACTAACATAATTGGATCACATAACTATCCCTCAACATGCAACAAAGAGTCACTCCAAAGTCACTAATAGCGGAGAACGAACGAAGATATTGTGGTAGGGGACGAAACCACCTCAATGTTATTCTTTCCAATCAATCCATTGGGCTATTCCTATAAGTGTCACAAACAGCCCTAGAGTTCGTACTAGAATAACACCTTAAGACACAAATCAACCAAAACCCTAATGTCACCTAGATACTCCAATGTCACCTCAAGTATCCGTGGACATGATTATACGATATGCATCACACAATCTCAGATTCATCTATTCAACCAACACAAAGGACCTCAAAGAGTGCCCCAAAGTTCTACCGGAGAATCACGACGAAAACGTGTGCCAACCCCTATGCATAGGTTCATGGGCGGAACCCGCAAGTTGATCACCAAAACATACATCAAGGGAATCACGTGATATCCCATTGTCACCATAGATATCCACGGCAAGACATACATCAAGTGTTCTCAAATCTTTAAAGACTCAATCCGATAAGATAACTTCAAAGGGAAAACTCAATTCATTACAAGAGAGTAGAGGGGGGAAGAAACATCATAGGATCCAAATATAATAGCAAAGCTCGCAATACATCAAGATCGTATCATCTCAAGAACACGAGAGAGAGAGAGATCAAACACATAGCTACTGGTACATACCCTCAGCCCCGAGGGAGAACTACTCCCTCCTCGTCATGGAGAGCACCGGGATGATGAAGATGGCCACCGGAGAGGGATTGCCCCCTCCGGCAGGGTGCCGGAATGGGTCTAGATTGGCTTTCGGTGGCTACGGAGGCTTCTGGCGGCGGAACTCCCGATATATTGTGTCCCGGGATGTTTTTATGGTATATGGAGATATATAGGCGGAAGAAGTACGTCAGGGGGGCCACGAGGGTGGAGGGCGCGCCAAGGGGGGGGGCGCCCCCCTGCCTCGTGGCCTCCTTGAAGGTCCCCCGACATGCACTCCAAGTCTCCTGGGCTTCTTTCCTTCCAAAAACGAGTTCCGTGAAGTTTCAGGTCAATTGGACTCCGTTTGATTTTCCTTTTCTTCGAAACTCTAAAACAGGGTAAAAACAGACACTGGCACTGGGCTCTG
This sequence comes from Triticum urartu, assembly GCF_003073215.2. NCBI lineage: Eukaryota > Viridiplantae > Streptophyta > Magnoliopsida > Poales > Poaceae > Triticum > Triticum urartu. The sequence goes on along the minus strand of NC_053027.1, from coordinate 325,124,151 downwards.
GGTTAATAGGTTAGTCCCAAAAATGATATAGAAGTGTATAATAAAGCCCATAAACATTCAAAACAGTAGATAATATAGCATGGAGCAATCAAAAATTATAGATACGTTGGAGACGTATCAGTTTATTTGTAGAAACTGTGTGCGTTTCCTCAGGTCATCGCCCATGGTATTTTTTCAATAACCGTTTGCAATAGCAAAACCCAATTAGCAGGCTAATTTCCCTATTATTAATAATCCATTTCTTAATCTAATTGATATTCATATTCAGCACATAATATATTTCATTTCCATATTAAGGAAGCAACATTTCATAATTCAAATACATCAGAGTACAACATGATATAGCTTCAGCAGTCAGCTACCCCATTACACAACTGCACCAGCACCAAGTTTCACATGCAACATGTAGAACCTTTCGAAATTAGCATCATAGACGGTATATAGATAGATGCATATCATCTGGAAAACTGCTGAAGCGGAAGGCGAATATTGAGCCTTCATTCATGTTGAAGGTCTTTGCAACTTTAGGCGAGTGCCGGTGGATGATTGACCATCCGTCCTTCATCCTCTTCAGGAACACTTCAATATTGAATCATGGGTGTTGTATGAAAACCTTCCTCGCCTCCTGACCATAGAGGTGGTTTGAGAGGTAATCATCAGTGAACTGCTTTGGAAAGGCCTAAAAACAAGGATGTGAATAAATATCTTCTATATATTGGAAATGAGGCAAAGGAATAAAAAAAGTCAAGGTATAATAGTTAGTACCATCTTGTAATTAACTGATGTCTTCTTCATTGTGCAAACAAAGATCTTGTTGTTTTTTGTTGCTAGTTTCCTTATCCTAACAATCTTTCTGAGTTTCTTGATTTGATTGATATTCATGCACAACTCATTTCCCCATATGCAAAAAGGGTCGAACAGTGGGTCAAAACCTCTGACAACAGGACCTACATGTGCAAGACCAAATTGTTAAAAACCAAAATATTAGAATGGTTACTGCAATTGCATAGTAATGTGCTATTAGACAATGGACCATGCACGTGCTAACCTTGATTGTAAACCTCATTGCTTCCCATTGTTTCCCTGCAACACATATAAGATAGTTAGTCATCAGGTTAAGTAAGGGTTCGCATGCTATCAGTAAAATATGTTGATGAAGAAAAAGCACTTTGCAGATTGATCAGATTAATTCAAGCCACATGGAAAACCCATTTATCCAAACCACGCATGATTAAGAACTAGGAAATATAGCACTTGTATATGTTTCTCATGTATTAAGTGCAACCAAATTTGATTTATTCCTCACATGCACAACAATACAAAATTCTACCCAGGACAATTGGACATCGCATTGTAGAATTGAACCAAGTCGTTAACTAAACACCACAATAAATGAACCAAACATTAACTGAGGACCACATTGCACAATATAACATACTCCTAATAGAAGATCAGAGAGTTAACCAAATAGTTAACTGCAGCCAATTGTAGCAATTGTATTTATTTCTCATGTATTTACTACAACCAAATTCAATTTATTCCTCACATGGTATACAATAACAGAATGCACTCACAACTATTGAACATCTCATTGCAGAATTGAACCAAACAGTTAACTAAACACCACAACACAAATGAACCAAACATTAATTGAGCAACACATTGCACAATGTATAACCAAACCAAGAATGCTTGACAACTTGGAAACATAGAAATTGTAATCGTTTCTCATGTATTTTGTAAAGATAAATTTGATTTATTTCTCACATGGAAGACAATACAAAATTGTAGCCTGAAGAATTGAGCATCACATTTGCATAATTGAACCAAACAGTTAACTGAAGATGACAACTAATTAACAGAACAGTTAATAAGTGATCACCACACTGCACGACATATAGAACATATACACTAGAGAAATATATTGCATGGTAAAATTAGATAGCACAATTCACTAGAATTTGTGAACCAAAGGCAGGAGCAGCACACGCAATGGGTAAACCGAGCATGTTTAACCGGCGTAGCTAGCAAATGGCAAGGTGCTCCTTCAAGATCTGGGGGTCGGCACACGAATGGCAGCCACCGCGACCTCATATGCTCGTGTGGCTGCAATTCACTTCTCCGCTGCCAAATGCTCCTTGAGATCCTATCTATATTGCGTGCACCATGGCTTAGGGCGGCACTTATTTGGTGGAGGGGGTGTGGAAGGAGGAGGAAGATGGGGGTCGGGTATGGATTACCTGCCTGGATAGACGAGGCCGAGCAACGTGAAGGAGGGTTGCCGATGAGGAGGCGACACTGAAAGCAAGGATTGAAGGTTTCAACTTGGAAAGGAAGGTGGAAACAGGGGAAATGTGGCTTTTGGTAAGGGGGAGGGGGCGGGAAGGTAGATATTTCCGCGGAAGCCGGAAATTTGGAATTGCTTCAGCAAAAAAACTGGCGCGCAAAGTGTCATCAGACACGGTCCCTTATTCGGAATTGTGTATGATATGTGAACATCACAAACGATTCAGATAGCTTAACCCGTGTGTGATGAGTTTGAACATCAAAGTTTTTGGTTAGAATTTCCCTGGTTATAGTGGTCATCCACTTCATTGTATAATTTGGGTACACAAAGGAGACTACAGCACACCCACACTTCTTAATCGAGAAAGTTCAGCAATTAAATAGAGCTAGCTGACTAAACATTACTCTCAAAAATTAAAGATCGGTGCTCTTAATTAAACAAAACAAAGAGTACTACTATGGCTGGTGCTTGTCAATCTCCGCAGCCGCCTCCATGTCCAGCTCGCGCCCGACGGTCTCCTGGGGAAGGGGCTCCATGGCATCCATCGCACCATACTCGGCAAGCATCTCCCCATCCGCGTCCTCCATCTCTTTGGAAAAGGCTGCCATGAGCTGGGCATGGGCGGATGCGATCTGGGCTTGGACGGGCTCCGTCGTCGCAAGGTATGTGGCGGAGGAACGGACGGCTGCTCGAACGCTCTCGGCGATAGCCAACTCTTCGGTCGTGGGTTGCCAACCGTTGTAGGAGAAGCTTCGTTCGATTTATGCGGTGACCGCCAGTAGCTGGGCGTGGGCGGCCTCAACATGGCCGTAGGCGGCCTCCATCAGGGCTAAGGCCACTGCTGCGGAACGGACAGCTGATGTGCCACTCTCGCCATTTATTATCTCTGAGCCAGATGTTGCTGCCGCCATGTGAGAAGCAACAGCGGCCGTTTGGGATGCCATGGCCGCCCAGTCACAGATTGCGGCCGCGCTCACGCACCTTGTTCACACGCGCATGGCGGCTGCGGCCACGCTCTCGCCGGAGTGGGCCACCAACATTGCCCTCACGACGCTGTAACATCCCAAATTTTCAATATGGAATGTTATACATTAGGTCATCATGCATATCATATTTTATTTTGCTTTTGGTTTTGATCCTAGAAAAGCCTAAGAAACTCAAGAACCCACGGAGAGAGTTGGGGATTTCGTTATTTACATATTTGAGTTTTCTCAAATTATGTAAACAGGATCATTTGATTTCATTTATTTTATCATCAAATATTTCTATTAAAAAAATATGAGAGAGGGAATAAAATGACTTTCCCAAAATATAGAAATATTGAGGATTTAATAAAAAAATCAAATAAGATTTTTTTTGGAGTTTTTCGGTATTTTTAATTGAATTTAGGAAAAATGCGCGTTTTTCAAAGTTCTAGTTTGGGCCCAGATAAATCTTCACTTTATCGGGCTTGATTTTAGAAATCCGGCAAAATTTATTTCGTGATTTTTGGAGTTTGTTTAGTATTTCTTTTTATTTTTCTTCCAAGCGGAATTATTTAAAAAAAACCGGAACCGACTACGGGTCGAACTCGGCCAGGACTTCCCTGGCCGGGGCCTTTATAAGCTGCCCGAGGCCCGAGCCGAGAGAGACCTAGCCGCCGCCGCCTAACCCTAGCCCCAGCCGCCGCCGCCACCCGCCGCCGCCGCCGGAGCAGCGCGCCGCCCGAGGTTCGCCGTCGCCTCGTTTTCTGTGCTGTTTAAAAAAAATAATTCTGTTCGTCGTTTTTCTTTTTCGTCGGATTTTTTCCGCGGTTATTTTCTGATCGCGATTTCTGATCCGATTTTCGTTTTAGTATAACTTTTCGCTCGTTTATCGGAATCAGGCGATTCAAGCGTCTGGAGTTTCGTCTCGAAACCCTCTTTCCGAATAATCAACTTAAACATGTTTTTGCTACTGTAAAATTTTCCCTAGATCCATATTACTAGAACGAAGTTGTTTTCTTTCGCCGTTTGACTTCTTTTGCTTCGTTCGATTTGATTCTTTTTGCAAACCAGGGTTCTTAAGTTGAACTTTCTGGTTAGATCTTCTATTTGAGTTTTACCTTTGCATTACATGAGTACTTATTGTATGCTTGTTGTTTGTCTGTGATAGAATACCCGGAGTGCGCCGCCTGTTACTTTGAATCTCTAGGTTTCGCGGATCATCAGCAAGGCAAGTAACACTTTGATCATACCTTTTCTACAACCCAGTTTTATTGCATTAGATCAATCCTCACACATTGCATGATTAGGATCTAATTAAATTGTGGGAGGGGAAGTAGATGAGGTAGTACCTATTACCTGTTTATTATCAAACCTTTGGGAGTTACTTCTACGTTTGCTTATTATGCCATGCTATGCTATTAGACGTGGATTGGGTGAGTGATATCCATGACAGATGTGAGATTGATAATTAAGGGTTTATCTAAGGTGGCAACCTAACACACATCTGGGTGGATTGAGACACCTGGGGATTCCAGGACTTGCCTGTTTTAATTTGGACCGCCACCCAGGCCCAAAGGGATCATGAGATTATTCATACTAGAAACTTCCGTGTGCAGCCACAAGCCATTATGGGCTCTGGCATAGTTGACTAAGTTGTGCGAACTCTTACAGGGTAGACTAGAAGATGTAGGGGAAAGTAGGTGTATCGGTCTATCCGTCGTAAGGTGCTAGCGCTTCTGAAAGACTGTGTCTCGGTCATCCGTCTTCTTAAACACCCTGTAGTGCGAGAAACCAAACGGAGGCGATCGAGTCTTGTGGGGAAAAGTGCGCAAACCTCTGCAGAGTGTAACAAACTAATCATGGTTAGCCGTGTCCCCGGTTATGAACATCTTGAGTATCTAGTACCTGGATTATCATGTGAATCTCAACATGTTACTCAAAAATTAATTTTGTGGGGTTTTAATGATGTTACTTAATTGGGATTGAGAATGCTGTCAACCATTCTCAATGTTTAACAACCACCATGATAGTAATTAATTTATTCCTTTGAAGTAGGGAAAAATTGGCTTTACGCAAAAACTGTAACCATAGAGCTTTCCACCAGCAAAATATGCATATAGTATAGCTGTTGCATTCCATTATTCTCTATGTGTTATCTTGCCAGCATATTCCATGTGCTGACCCGTTTTCGGGCTGCAACGTTAATGTTGCAGACTTTTCAGACGATGATTAAGGAGTTTTAGGTCGTGGTTCTATACTCAGTGATGCCGTTGGAGTTGATGGACTCACTTATCTTCCAAGCCTTCCGCTGTTATCGTTATTAGATGGCCTTAAGCCATATTTATTGTAATAAGTTCTCTTTTGAGACACTCGATGTAATAAGTGTGTGATTTCTACTCTGCTATAAATCCTCCGAGTACTGTGTGGTGTCAGCATTACTGATCTAGGGATGACACCGGAGCACAGAGATCAGACTGTTTGAGGTCTGGTCGCTACAAACGCGGGTCGACGTGCCCATCATTCCCCAGTGATGATTGAACAATGAAATGATATTTGGGGAGCGAGCTAGTGTGCTTGAGACGCCGGCTGTGGACTGTAGCCGACACACCTTCTCGCGTAAGCCATAGGCGCACTATACACCAACGGTGCTCCAGGATATTTTGTGCTGCATATCACACGGTTGGTGATAATAAATTGTGTGCGATCTACTTGATTTTTCATCTTGATTTGAATTACATAATGGGGTCACAGCGGCAATGGATGGTGTTTGAATTTCTAGACCTTTTATCTGGAGTTAACATGCAACTATATGTGTGTCATAAAAGAATTGGAATTATTCAGGGTTCATTTGAACATTTTATACAATAAATTGGTTTTCTATCCATTTCAGGTGCACAATTCAAAATTAAACTACATGCACATGCTCCGATGCACCAATGTGGGTTGTAAAATCACATGTGTCCATGGGTTTATGATTATCTCCCATGCAAGAAATGGGGATGAAATTCGAACACCACAGCACCATGGCTCTCCGGCAAATGTCGACGTACTTGCTTTTGTAATTCTAGTAAATCCAAAATTCGTCTGAAATTCATGAAACTTGGCATGCTATCATGGAGTGGCATCAACATGCCGTGGTAAAAGTTCTTGTCCCATTTGGGGCAGGTTTCGGTATAAGCTTCTCATAAACCAAAGCTTATCACAACAAGTGTGATGGTTTTCGGTAGGGAACATTTCACCTTTCTGGACGAAACGATATCTGTTGCCTCTTCTCGATTTCAAATTTTTTCCTAGTGTCAACATAGAACAACAGGAGTGTTGTGTCAATTTTTGGGATTTTTTGGGGTTCGCTTGAACATTTTTATACATTAACTAAGTTTTCTGCGCATTCATGTGCATAATTCAAATTTGAACCACACACACATTCTGTAATGCATATAAATTAGTTGAAAATTCAAATCTGTGTCCTTGGTTGCCTGCTTAGGTCCCATGCAAGAAATGGAAATGAATGTCAAACACCCTGCCACCGTCACTCGCCGGAAACATTGAGATACCTAGTTTTTAAATTCTAGTAAATCCAAAACTCATCTGAAATTCATGAAACTTGGCATGCTATCATGGAGCGGCATCTACATGCCGTGGTAAAAATTTTGTCCCATTTGGGCAGGTTTGGGTATATGGTTCTCACAAACTAGAGCTTCTCACAACAATCATGATGGTTTTGGTAGGGAACGTCCCACCTTTGAGGACGAAAGGATATCTATTGCCTCTTATTGCTTCCAAATTTTTTCTCATGTCAACATAGAACAGCAGGAGTGTTGTGTTAATTTTTGTGATTTTTCGGGGTTCGTTTGGACATTTTTATGCATTAACTGAGTTTTCAATGCATTTATGTGCATAATTCAAATTTGAACTACATGCACATGCTCCAGTGCATATAAATTAGTTGAAAAATCAAATATGAGTCCTTGGGTGCATGCTTAGGTCCCATGCAAGAAATGGGAATGAATTTCAAACACCACGGGCACTGTTGATTGCCGGCAAAACATTGAGATGCCTGGTTTTAAAATTCTAGTGAATCCAAAACTCATCTGAAATTCATGAAACTTGGCATGCTATCTTGAAGCGGCATCAACATGCCGTGGTAAAATTTTTGTCCCATTTGGGGCAGGTTTGGGTATATGCTTCTCACAAACCAGAGCTTCTCACAACAAGCCTGATGGTTTCGGTAGGGAACGTCCCACCATTGGGGACGAAACGATATCCATTGCCTGTTATTTCTTTCAAAAAAATTATCATTTCAACATAGAACAACAGGAGTGTTGTGTCATTTTTTTGTGATTCTTCGGGGTTCGTTTTGACTTTTTTGTGCATTAACTGAGTTTTCAATGCATTTATGTGCATAATTCAAATTTGAACTACATGCAGATGCTCCAGTGCATATAAATTGGTTGAAAAATCAAATCTGTGTCCTTGGGTGCATGCTTAGGTCCTAGGCAAGAAATGGGAATGAATTTCAAATACTATAGCACCATTGATTGCCGGCAAAACGTTGAGATACTTTATTTTTAAATTCTAGTAAATCCAAAACTCGTCTGAAATTCATGAAACTCGGCATTCTATCATGGAATAGCACCCAACATGCTGTGGTATTTTTCGTGTCCATTTTGAGAGAAGGCACACTCGAATAATGACAACCAACAAAGGCATTTTGAAAAAAATCTACCACTTTAATATCTCAAACGTCTGTATAATTCAAACCGTGTGCGTTCTGTTAACCATTCACGTGATGCCACGTGTCTTGGTTTTAATGGCTATAGGAGGTGCCCTGCGGATAGCTGCATGACCTTGACAGAACGGGAGGTGTGCGAGCGTAGTCCGGTGCGCAGGCTGACCGACAGACATGTAAGCTCTCCTTGAATGTGTAGGCTCACCGGGAAGCGTGCGAGCTATACGCTGTGCAGACTCACTGGTAAGCGAGCCCTTTGACTTCCATGGCCGCCCGCCTTCCTCTCCGTGCGCGCCCCCCTCGGCGGCATGGGACACCGCTGTCAAACGCTACCTCTCAGTGCTGCCAGCTGCCGTCCTCTCGCGCCCCGCCCGTCGACCCTGGGACGACATGATGAAAAGTGAGAGCAGGATTTGTGCATCTCTTCAACGCAAATGTTTCTTTTGGATGACCCTTGTGCAACCACTTACAAACAATTTGGTGTGATCTGCATTTGTCATATTGGGTATGTTACCATTTGTCAAACTGGAAAGATTGACATTTGTTGATCTAGTAACATTGCCATTTGTCAACCTTGTAACACTACGATTTGTCAAAATATGAAGCTAAAAGTCACTAGCAGTATCTAATTTTTGCAACTAAAATTTAGTAATTAAGCATAGATTAAGCTGTCGTTCTTAATTTATACAAACCGTTCAATTCGACAACTGAACCGACCAAACTTTTCCCCAATTGTTGCCAACCACGTACAGAAATAGCCAGTTCAACTATATATACTAGCCAATTTTAAGTACGTTGTACAGTTCCACCACATCTATACTCCGATGAACTGAACAAAATAGCCCCTAAATACTACTACTACCACGGAGGGGCTTTGTGCTACTTCCGCTGCCTCTCCTCTGCCGAGCGCACTCAGTAAGAGGCGGCGGAGGAGGAGCCACCGACGAGCTAGGCAACCGCAATACGGTGTCTGCCGTTGTTGCAGCTTTAGCGACACTCACCTCGAACGCCCTCTACCGCTCCAGACGACCCCTCTCGAAGCGGTGGTTCTCCTCGTAGATCTCCTGATTCCTCGCCTTTGAGGCGGTGTGCGCCGCGGCCACGGCGACGGTAAGGCTCTTTGCATGCTCGACGAGATGCTCCTCCTCCTTCCGCAGGAACTCAGTGTAGCGCGGAAGGTCGCTGACACACGTGCGGGCATCCACCTTCGTCTCCTGCCTTCGAGCGGCGGTGACGGAGCAGGTGATGACCTCGGTGGTCGACGAAACTCGGTGTAGCCTCCCAGCTCGAGCTGTCCTCTGATGACGGCGGAGTGGCTGAGCGACGATGACGGACCGGTGCCATTGGCGATTGTGGGAGAAGCAGACGAGATAAGCTACAGGGAGGGAGGGAAAATGTGACGCAGGACTCGCCGCCCGTGAGGGTTTATATAGCAGGCCGGTAAGCATTGGGATTTTGGGGGATTTCACCGAGTAAGGTGGGAAGTTTGCGCGGGAACCTACGAAGTTGCACGGGAACGAGGTCACCGACGATTCATTGGCGCCACCATTTGGCCAAAAGAACGCCCCCGCGCGCTGCGCAAGCTTGCGCTGTAAGCCGTCTACGGCAGTGGGGTGACAAGACGTGCGAGAGGAGGACGAAAGGCCACATACACATACGGTTAATAAAAACGTTTACGATTTAATTACCTACTATACCCCCATCCTGGTTTATAAGTATGATTTAACTAATAAAAGACGAACTCATGTCGCCAAAGATTATATAGTTGGATTCGTATTTGAACATAGTTTCTAATTATATAATTTTTATAACATGCATTAACATTTTGTTTGTTAAATTTGAGGGCAAAGTATGGCACAGAAAATAAATGGGACTATAGACTAGATAGAGGCGGTAGCACACGGCCGCTCTCTACGCAGCGATGCAACTGTCGGCCGGCTTGTAGGTGACCATTTCCTACGTGTTCAACTGCTCTATGTGTGTGGTTGCTTGCGGTTCAAGTGGCCGCGGCACGCTCTACTCTCGCGTCCCTCCGGGTGCTCTGCCCTTGTCCCTCCACGCGCGCTGCCAGTGTTTTTGGCCGGCGCATGAGAATCCACGAGGTTGCGCAGGGCGCGGCGTGACGATGTAGTTACTCGCTGCAAAAACTGCCATGTGGACACGCTGAGAATCCACGCCGCCCAGCCCCATTTTATTCCCGCAGGCATTTACCTTCATCTCTCGTCTCACATGACACAATAAGAACACCCACGAGGACACATACAGAGAGGACATCTAGCGGTTCCAATGGCGCTCCCCATGGCTCCAATGGCGCTCCCAGCAGCTGCCGACGACAACGGTGGGCAGTTCACCATGCAACATGTTGTGGACACCCACGTGAGGGTGTAAATGAATGATCTAGTCTCTGTGGAGAGCTCCATCCAAACTATGGAGCAGTTCCTTGCCGAGGACAAGTACCAAGTGGTCAGCTTCGACCTCGAGTACACCATGGGTCGTGCTGGGCACGATCAGAAGGTTGCCATCTTCCAGTTGTGCGTGCGACATGACGTCCTCGTCTACCACTACCACCTGGCCACAACGCCTTGCAAGCGTTTCTCCAGGTTTATCAACAGCTCCGACTACAGCTTCGCTGCGGTGGACACCACCAACGATCTAAAAGTGCTCAAGGTTTCGGGCTTGAAATGCCCGAATCTTGTCAACATCTAGCACCACTACAAGGTCTGGGGCAGCGACAAAAAAACTGAACTCCCTGGTTGACCTCGCCTCGGCCATCATCGACCCTACTACATGAAGATGAAGAATGAGAGCAATAAGGACAGGAAAGCCTGGCACAGTGTGTGGCATGAGAGACTGGATGAACAACATGCCAATTACACGACCATGGACGCGTACAGAAGCTATGAGATGTACAGGCGGATGGTTGACATGAGGAACTGTCTTCTTCCTGACCCAGATGAGGGATCGAGCCACATAGCAGTGGTGGGAGCGTCACAAGAAGTATATGACTAGACGATCGTTTCTCCTACTTTAGAATGCATGCAATTGTTTATTGAGGTGTGTGCGAATGATCTGTATAGTCACTTATGTAATTGGATGCTTATTTTAGTTATATATATACATGTTATTCTACTATAGACAGAGCAAATCACAGCTTATTAGCAGCAATCGTCTGTGTTATTATTGGTCTTCGCACACATTTCTCATTACGGACCTGTTTGCCGCATATCACACACATCTTGTTCAGTTGAACCGTTTCCATTGTGTTGCCTAATCACACACAGTTCATCCTAGTGAACCGTATGCTATATATAGCACACGCCTTCATCTAGCTGCCCGTTTCTTTTGTTCCTCCTCACCCCGAACAGTTAATTGAACCGAACCGTATGCCCTGCATCGCACACACAAGTAAAATATGAACCGTGTTGGATGCATCCGTCATCACAAACATTTTGCACCTTTTTTGACGGCTTTTTACACCACTGTTTGTGATTATGGCATCACATATAGTTTTATCGAAGGGTCTCTGATCGTAGTGTCGCGTTTGGACCATCCCGCAGTAGTGTTTTGTAAAAGTCACTGGCAACCGGCAGGAACCTTATGGTTGTCTCTTTATTGTATGAAATGCAAACACTATGCAATTTCTTTACTTTATCACTATGCGTTAGTGATAGTTGTAGAAGCAATAGTTGGTGAGACGACCAAGACGCTACGATGGAGATCAAGGTGTCAAGCCGGTGACGATGGAGATCATGACGGTGCTTTGGAGATGGAGATCAAAGACACAAGATGATGATGGCCATATCATGTCACATATTTTGATTCCATGTGATGTTTTTCTTGTATGCATCTTATTTTGCTTAGTACGGTGGTAGCATTATAAGATGACCCCTCACTAAAATTTCAAGGTATAAGTGTTCTCCATGAGTATGCACCGTTGGTATAGTTCGTCGTGGTGAGACACCACATGATGATCGGGTGTGATAAGCTCTACGTTCACATAAAACGGGTGCAAGACAGTTTTGCACATGCGGAATACTTGGGTTAAACTTGACGAGCCTAGCATGTACAGACATGGCCTCGGAACACTGGAGACCGAAAGGAGTGAATCATATAGTAGATATGATCAACATAGAGATGTTCACCATTGAAGACTAATCCATCTGACGTGATGATCGAACATGGTTTAGTTGATTTGGATCATGTAATCATTTAGATGACTCGATGGATGTCAATCTAAGTGGGAGTTCTTAAGTAATATGATTAATTTAACTTAATTTATCATGAACCTAGTCCTGATAGTTGTTTCATATCTATGTTGTAGATCAATGGCGATGCTACCGTTCCCTTTAATTTTAATGCGTTCCTAGAGAAAGCTAAGTTGAAAGATGATGGTAGCAACTACATGGATTGTGTCCCTAACTTGAGGATTATCCTCATTGTTGCATAGAAGAATTATGTCCTTGATGCACTGCTAGCTGTGCCACCCCCTGCAGCAACTTCAGACGTTGGAACGCTTGTCAGTCGCGTGTTGATGACTACTCAATAGTTCAGTGTGCCATCCTTTACGCTTAAAATCGGGATTTCAAAGACGTTTTGAACATCATGGAGCATATGGGATGTTCTAGGAGTTGAAGTTAATATTTCAAGCAAATGCCCGCATTGAGAGATATGAAATCTCCAACAAGTTCTATAGGTGCAAGATGGAGGAGAACAGTTCTGTTAGTGAACACATACCCAGAATGTCTGGGTATCATAATGACTTGACTCAGCTGGGAGTTAATCTTCCAGATGATAGTTTTATTGACAGAGTTCTTCAATCATTGCCACCAAGCTACAAAGGCTTCGTGATGAACTGTAATACGCAAGGGATGGATAAGACAATTCCTGAGCTCTTCGCTATGGTCAAAGCTGCGGAGGTAGATATCAAGAAAGAGCATCAATTGTTGATGGTTAACAAGACAACTAGTTTCAAGAAAAAATGGAAAAGGAAAGAAGGGGAACTTCAAGAAGAATGGCAAGCAAGTTCCCACTCCCGGGAAGAAGCCCAATTCTGGACCTAAGCCTGAAACTGAGTGCTTCTACTGCAAAGGGACTGGTCACTGGAAGCGGAACTGCCCCAAGTATTTAGCGGATAAGAAGGATGGCAAAGTGAACAAAGATATATTTGATATACATGTTATTGATGTGTACCTTACTAATGCTTGTAGTAGTGCCTGGTTATTTGATACCGGTTCGGTTGCTCATATTTGTAATTCAAATCAGGGGCTACGGATTAAACGAAGATTGGCTAAGGACGAGGTGGTGATGTGATCGCCGTCGGCACGCTACCTCTACATCTACCTTCGCGATTACTTTTAGACCTGCATAATTGTTATTTGGTGCCAGTTTTGAGCATGAACATTATATCTGGATATTGTTTGATGCGAGATGGTTATTGATTTAAATCAAAGAATAATGGTTGTTATATTTATATGAGTAATATCTTTTATGGTCATGCACCCTTGAAGAGTGGTCTATTTTTGTTGAATCTTGATCGTGGTGATACACATATTCATAATATTGATGCCAAAAGATGCAAAGTTGATAATGATAGTGCAACATATTTGTGGCACTGCCGTTTAGGTCATATTGGTGTAAAGCGCCTGAAGAAACTCCATGCGGATGGACTTCTGGAATCACTTGATTATGAATCATTTGATAATTGTGAACCATGCCTCATGGGCAAGTTGACTAAAACTCCGTTCTCCAGAAAAATGGAGCGAGCCACTGACTTATTGGAAATAATACATACCAATGTATGCGGTCCAATGAGTGTTGAGGCTCGCGGCAGGTGTCATTACTTTCTAATCTTCACCGATGATTTGAGCAGATATGGGTATATCTACTTGATGACCCACAAGATTGAAACATTTGAAAAGTTCAAAGAATTTCAGAGTGAAGTGGAGAATCATCGTAACAAGAAAATAAACTTTCTACGATCTGATCGTGGTGGCGAATATTTCAGTTATGAGTTTGGCCTTCATTTAAAACAATGTGGAATAGTTTCACAACTCATGCCACCTAGAACACCACATCGTAAAGGTGTGTCCGAACGCCGTAACCGTACTTTATTAGATATGGTGCGATCTATGATGTCTCTTACCGATTTACCGCTATCATTTTGGGGTTATGCATTAGAGACAATGGCATTTACTTTAAATAGGGCACCGTCTAAATCCATTGAGATGACACCATATGAACTGTGGTTTGGCAAGAAACCTAAGCTGTCGTTTCTTTAAGTTTGGGGTTGCGATGCTTATGTGAAAAAACTTTAGCTTGATAAGCTCAAACCCAAATCGAAGAAGCGCATCTTCATAGGATACCCAAAAGAATCTATTGGGTACACCTTCTATCATAGATCCGAAGGCAAGATTTTTGTTGCTAAGAATGGATCCTTTCTAGAGAAGGAGTTTCTCTCGAAAGAAGTGAGTGGGAGGAAAGTAGAACTTGATGAGGTAATTGTACCTTCTCTCAAATTGGAAAGTAGCTCATCATAGAAAAGTGTTCCCGTGATGCCTACACCAACTAGAGAGGAAGCTAATGATAATGATCATGAAACTTCAGATCAAGTTACTACCGAACCTTGTAGGTCAACTAGAGAATGTTCCGCACCAGAGTGGTACGGTAAACCTGTTCTGGAAGTCATGTTACTAGACCATGACGAATCTGTGAACTATGAAGAAGCGATGATGAGCCCAGATTCCGATAAATGGCTTGAGGCCATGATATCTGAGATAGGATCCATGTATGGGAACAAAGTGTGGGCTTGGTTGACTTACCTGATTATCGGCAAGCCATAGAGAATAAATGGATCTTCAAGAAGAAGACTGACTATGATGGTAATGTTACTGTCTACAAAGCTCGACTTGTTGCGAAAGGTTTTCGACAAGTTTAAGGAGTTGACTACGATGAGACCTTCTCACCCGTAGAGATGCTTAAGTCTGTCCGAATCATGTTAGCAATTGCTGCATTTTATGATCATGAAATCTGGCAAATGTACGTCAAAACTGTATTCCTTAATGGATTTCTAAAAGAAGAGTTGCATATGATGCAACTAGAAGGTTTTGTTGATCCTAAAGGTGCTAACAAAGTGTGTGATGTCTACTACGCAACCTTCTTCTTGTAGACTCATGTTGGGCCTCCAAGCGCAGAGTTTTGTAGGACAGTAGCAAATTTCCCTCAAGTGGATGACCTAAGGTTTATCAATCCATGGGAGGCGTAGGATGAAGATGGTCTCTCTCAAACAACCATGCAACCAAATAACAAAGAGTCTCTTGTGTCCCCAACACACCCAAACAATGGTAAATTGTATAGGTGCACTAGTTCGGCGCAGAGATGGTGATATAAGTGCAATATGGATGCTAGATATAGGTTTTCATAATCTGAAAATATAAAAACAGCAAGGTAACTAGTAATGAAAGTGAGCGAAAACGGTATTGCAATGCTTCAAAACAAGGCCTAGGGTTCATACTTTCACTAGACCAAGTTCTCTCAACAATGATAACATAACTAAATCATATAACAATCCCTCAATGTGCAACAAAGAGTCATTCCAAAGTCACTAATAGCCACTGGTACAGCGACGTGCTAAACAAATGGTTTTTAACCCCTTTCTGCGACGACATTTGGAACCATCGCCAAGTGAGTGTGTGCGATAGGGTGTCCTTCCCGCACGGCCCAGAAATCTTCGGGGATAGGCCCTCCTGGGACCCAGGCTAGGGCCGTGTGCGATCGGGTGAGGCATCGAAACCCAATCATTTCCGTAGGTATGTACATCCCGCACGGTGAATCCCAGAAAAGCATTTTTGTAGGTATGTACATCCCACAAGGTGAATCCCAGAAAATCATTTTCGTTGGTATGTACATCCGACACAGTGAATCCCAGAAAATCATTTCCGTAGGTATGTACATCCCACACGGTCAATCCTAGAAAAACATTTCCGTAGGTATGTATATCACACACAGTTCTTTGTGTGGAAACATTGGTGCAAGGTGGCCTAACGCAAACAGTTCGCTGCCAGAAGCCGTGTGTGATTGTTAGTTGATCGAACACGCCTACTTTCTAGAAACCGTGAGGTTTGTTTGATTTCATTGCCCACAGTGCTGTCAGAGTAACCGTTTGCAATAGAAAACCCCGATAAGCAGGGTAATTAGCATATTATTGATAATGCATGTACTAATCAAACTCATATATCTTATAAAACACGCCAGATATTTCATATCCGTATAAAAGCAACCAGGTTTTCAAAACTGAATTACATCAGATAGCTTCGGCACTTAGTTATGCCCTTACACAACAGCACCAAGTTTCACATGCAACATCAAAAACCTTTGGAGAGTAGCATCAGACACGGTAAATAGACAGATGAATCTCTTCTGAGAAACTGCAGAAGCGGAAGGCAAATATTGATCCTTCAGTGATGTTGAATGTCCTTGCAACTTTAGGCTAGTGGCTATGGATAATTGCCCGCCCAACCTTCGTCCTCTTTAGCAAGACTTCAATATTGTACCATGGGTGTTGAATGAATACCTTCCTCACTCTTAACCATGCAGGTGGTTTAAGAGGTAATGATCGATGAACTGCTTTGGAAAGTACTGAAAAGAAAGCTATGCATAAATCGCTGTTGTAAATTTTCAAATGGCGCTAATACGTCTCCAACGCATCTACTTTTCCAAACACTTTTACCCTTGTTTTGGACTCTAACTTGCATGATTTGAATGGAACTAACTCGGACTGACGCTGTTTTCAACATAATTGCCATGGTGTTAATTTTGTGCAGAAATAAAAGTTCTTGGAATGACTTGAAAATCAACGGAGATTAGTTTTGGAATATATAAAAAATACTGGCAAAAGAATCAAGGCCAGGGGTCCACACCCTGTCCACGAGGGTGGGGGCGCGCCTACCCCCCTGCACGCGCCCCTTGCCTCGTGGGCCTCCTGGTGCTCCTCCGACCTCAACTCCAACTCTATATATTCATGTTCGGGGAGAAAAAATAAGGGTGAAGGATTCATCGCGTTCTACGATAAAGAGCCGCCGCCAAGACCTAATCTCTCTTGGGAGGGCTGTTCTGGAGTCCGTTCGGGGCTCCGGAGAGGGGAATCCATCGCCATCGTCATCATCAACCTTCCTCCCTCACCAATTTCATGATGCTCACCGTCGTGCGTGAGTAATTCCATCGTAGGCTTGCTGGACGGTGATGGGTTGGATGTGATTTATCATGTAATCGAGTTAGTTTTGTTAGGGTTTGATCCCTAGTATCCATTATGTTCTGAGATTGATGTTGCGATGCTTAATGCTTGTCACTAGGGCCCGAGTGCCATGATTTTAGATCTGAACCTATTATGTTTTCATGAATATATGAGAGTTCTTTATCCTATCTTGCAAGTCTATAGTCACCTATTATGTTTTATGATCCGTTAACCCCGAAGTGACAATAATCGGGATACTTACCGGTGATGACCGTAGTTTGAGGAGTTCATGTATTCACTAAGTGTTAATGCTTTGGTCCGGTACTTTATTAAAAGGAGGCCTTAATATCCCTTAGTTAACAATAGGACCCCGCTGCCACGGGAGGGTAGGACAAAACATGTCATGCAAGTTCTTTTCCATAAGCATGTATCACTATATTCGGAATACATGCCTACATTACATGGATGAACTGGAGCTAGTTTTGTGTCACCCTATGTTATAACTATTGCATGAGGAATCGCATCCGACATAATTATCCATCACTGATCCATTGCCTACGAGATTTTCACATATTGTTCTTCGCTTATTTACTTTTCCGTTGCTATTGTTACAATCACTATAAAACCAAAACTGCTACCGTTACTTTTGCCACCGTTACCACTACTATCATATTACTTTGCTACTAAATACTTTGCTGCAGATATTAAGTTTTCAGGTGTGGTTGAATTGAGAACTCATCTGCTAATACTTGAGAACATTCTTTGGCTCCCCTTGTGTGGAATCAATAAATTTGGGTTAAATACTCTACCCTCGAAAACTGTTACGATCCCCTATACTTGTGGGTTATCAAGACTATTTTCTGGCACCATTTCCGGGGAGCATAGCTCTATTCTTTGAGTCACTTGGGATTTATATCTGCTGGTCACTATGAAGAACTTGAAAGATCAAACAACCAAGATTTTTCCCTCAACTATGAGGGGAGGTAAGGAACTGTCATCTAGCTCTGCACTTGAACCACCTTCTGTTTTGAGTAAACTTGCGACGCCTACACCTGCTATTCATTCTGATATGTCACATGTTATTGATGATGCCACTTCTGCTTTGCATGATACTTATGATGAAACTACTTCATGCTTAATAATATTGTGCCACTAGTTGAATTTCTTTATGAACAACTTGCTAGGGTTAGAGAGAATGAAATTATTGAAACTGATAATATTGATGAAAGTGATGATGAAGATTCTCCACCTAGATACGAATTGCCTGTTGTGCCTGAGGGTTATGTTATGGATGAAGAAACTGCTAGAGACTTCTTAGCTTGCAATGATAGATCTGATCTTATGAAATTACTAGCTAAGCATAAAGAAAAATCCTTGAATGCTAGAATGAAATATGACCCTGATTTTGCTACTTCACCTATCTTTATTACTGATAAGGATTATGATTTCTCTATCGACCCTGAGATAATTACTTTGGTTGAATCTGATCCTTTTATGGCTATGAATCTGAAACTGTTGTGGCACATCTTACTAAATTAAATGATATAGCCACCCTATTTACTCATGATGAGAAAACTCACTATTACTTTATCCTTAAGTTGTTTCCGCTCTCATTAAAAGGTGATGCTAAAACATGGTTTAATTCTCTTGATCCTGGTTGTGTGCGCAGTCCCCAGGATATGATTTATTACTTCTCTGCTAAATATTTCCCCGCTCATAAGAAATAAGCTTCCTTAAGGGAAATATATAATTTTGTGAAAACTGAAGAAGAGAGTCTCCCACAAGCTTTGGGGGGGCTTTTCCAATTACTTAATGCTTTGCCTGATCATCCTCTCAAGAAGAATGAAATACTTTATATCTTTTATAATGGACTAACCGATGCTTCCAGAGACCACCTGGATAGTTGTGCTGGTTATGTTTTCAGGGAAAGAACTGTTGATCAAGCTGAATTGCTATTGAATAATATGTTGAGTAATGAAAATTACTGGAAACTTCATGAACCAACTCCTAAGCCAACTCCGAAGAAGAGGGGTATTCTATTTCTCAGTCCTGAAGATATGCAAGAGGCAAAGAAATCTATGAAAGAAAAAGGTATTAAAGCTGAAGATGTTAAGAATTTACCACCTATTGTGTTGGGGAACGTAGTAATTTCAAAATTTTCCTACGCACACGCAAGATCATGGTGATGCATAGCAACAAGAGGGAAGAGTGTGTCCACATACCCTCATAGACCGAAAGCGGAAGCATTAGCAGAACGTGGTTGATGTAGTCGTACGTCTTCATGATCCGACCTATCAAGTACCGAACGCACATCACCTTTGAGTTCAACACACGTTCAGCCCGATGACGTCCCTCGAACTCTGATCCAGCCGAGTGTTGAGGGAGAGTTTCATCAGCACGATGGCATGGTGATGATGATGATGTTCTACCGACGCAGGGCTTCGCCTAAGCACCGCTACAGTATTATCGAGGTGGACTATGGTGGAGGGGGGCACCGCACACGGCTAAAAGATCAAATGATCAATTGTTGTGTATCTAGGGTGCCCCCTGCCCTCGTAAATAAAGGAGCAAGGGGGGAGGTGCGGCCGGCCTAGAGGGGGCTCGCCAGGAGGAGTCCTACTCCTACCGGGAGTAGGACTCCCTCCCTTTTCCTTGTTGGACTAGGAGTGGAGGGGGAAAGAGGAGGGAAAGAGGAAGGAAAGGGGGGCGTCGCCCCCCTCTCCTTGTCCTAATCGGACTAGGGGGAGGGGCGCGCAGCCCTGCCCTGGCCACCTCTCCTCTTCTCCACAAGGCTCACTATGGCCCATTAAGCTCCCGGGGGGTTCCGGTAACCTCCCGATACTCCGGTAAAATCCCAATTTCATCCGGAACACTTTCGATAGCCAAACATAGGCTT
This sequence comes from Triticum urartu, assembly GCF_003073215.2. Taxonomy (NCBI): domain Eukaryota; kingdom Viridiplantae; phylum Streptophyta; class Magnoliopsida; order Poales; family Poaceae; genus Triticum; species Triticum urartu. The sequence continues at coordinate 325,104,045 of NC_053027.1, read as the reverse complement.
CCAATATATCAATCTTCATGTCTCGACCATTTCAAGACTCCTCGTCATGTCCGTGATCACATCCGGGACTCCGAACAACCTTCGGTACATCAAAATATATAAACTCATAATATAACTATCATCGAAACGTTAAGCGTGCGGACCCTATGGGTTCGAGAACTATGTAGACATGACCGAGACACGTCCCCGGTCAATAACCAATAGCGAAACTTGGATGCTCATATTGGCTCCCACATATTCTACGAAGATCTTTATCGGTTAGACCGCATAACAACATATGTTGTTCCCTTTGTCATCGGTATGTTACTTGCCCGAGATTCGATCGTCGGTATCTCAATACCTAGTTCAATCTCTTTACCGGCAAGTCTCTTTACTCGTTCAGTAATACATCATCCCGCAACTAACTCATTAGTTGCAGTGCTTGCAAGGCTTAAGTGATGTGCATTACCGAGAGGGCCCAGAGATACCTCTCCGACAATCAGAGTGACAAATCCTAATCTTGAAATACGCCAACCCAACAAGTACCTTCAGAGACACCTGTAGAGCACCTTTATAATCACCCAGTTACGTTGTGACGTTTGGTAGCACACAAAGTGTTCCTCCGGTAAAGGGGAGTTGCACAATCCCATAGTCATAGGAACATGTATAAGTCATGAAGAAAGCAATAGCAACATACTAAACGATTGAGTGCTAAGCTAACAGAATGGGTCAAGTGAATGAAATCATTCTCCTAATGATGTGATCACGTTAATCAAATGACTACTCATGTCTATGGTTAGAAAACATAACCATCTTTGATCAACGAGCTAGTAAAGTAGAGGCATACTAGTGACATTCTGTTTGTCTATGTATTCACACATGTATTATGTTTCCGGTTAATACAATTCTAGCATGAATAATAAACATTTATCATGATATAAGGAAATAAATAATAACTTTATTATTGCCTCTAGGGCATATTTCCTTCAGTCTCCCACTTGCACTAGAGTCAATAATCTAGTTCACATCGCCATGTGATTTAATACCAATTGTTCACATCACCATGTGATTAACACCCATAGTTCACATCGACATGTGACCAACACCCAAAGGGTTTACTAGAGTCAATAACCCATTTCACATCGCTATGTGATTAACACCCAAAGAGTACTAAGGTGTGATCATGTTTTGCTTGTGAGAGAAGTTCAGTCAACGGATATGCCACATTCAGATCCGTAAGTATTTTGCAAATTTCTATGTCAACAATGCTCTGCACTGAGCTACTCTAGCTAACTTCTCCCACTTTCAATATGTATCCAAATTGAGATTTAGAGTCATCTGGATCAGTGTCAAAATTTGCATCGACATAACCCTTTACGATGAACCTTTTTGTCACCTCCATAATCGAGAAACATATCCTTATTCCACTAAGGATAATTTTGACCACTGTCCAGTAATCTACTCCTAGATCACTATTGTACTCCCTTGCCAAAAACAGTGTAGGGTATACAATAGATCTGGTGCACATCATGGCATATTTTATAGAACCTATGGCCAAGGCATAGGGAATGACTTTCATTCTCTTTCTATCTCCTGCTGTGGTCGGGCTTTGAGTCTTACTCTGTTTCACACCTTGTAAAACAGGCAAGAACTCTTTCTTTGACTGTTCCATTTTGAACTACTTCAAAATCTTATCAAGGTATGTACTCATTGAAAAACTTATCAAGCGTCTTGATCTATCTCTATAGATCTTGATGCTCAATATGTAAGCAGCTTTACCGAGGTTTTTCTTTGAAAAAATTCCTTTCAAACACTCCTTTATGCTTTGTAGAATAATTCTACATTATCTCCAATCAACAATATGTCATTCACATATACTTATCAGAAATGCTGTAGTGCTCCCACTCACTTTCTTGTAAATACAGGTTACATCGCAAGTCTGTATAAAACTATATGCTTTGATCAACTTATCAAAGCGTATATTCCAACTCCGAGATGCTTGCAGCAGTCCATAGATGGATCGCTGGAGCTTGCATATTTTGTTAGCACCTTTAAGATTGACAAAACCTACTGGTTGCATCATATACAACTCTTCTTTAATAAATCCATTAAGGAATGCAGTTTTGTTTATCCATTTGCCAGATTTCATAAAATGCGGCAATTGCAAACATGATTCGGACAGACTTAAGCATAGATACGAGTGAGAAACTCTCATCGTAGTCAATACCTTGAACTTGTCGAAAACCTTTTGCGACAATTCTAGCTTTGTAGATAGTAACACTACTATTAGTGTCCGTCTTCCTCTTGAAGATCCATTTTAATCTCAATGGCTCGCCGATCGTTGGGCAGGTCAATCAAAGTCCATACTTTGCTCACATACATGGATCTCATCTCAGATTTCATGGCCTCAAGCCATTTCGCGGAATCTGGGCTCATCATCGCTTCCTCATAGTTCATAGGTTCATCATGGTCAAGTAACATGACCTCCATAACAGGATTACCATACCACTCTGGTGCGGATCTCACTCTGGTTTACCTACGAGGTTCGGTAGTAACTTGATCTGAAGTTACATGATCGTCATCATTAGCTTCCTCACTAATTGGTGTAGTAGTCACAGGAACAGATTTCTGTGATGAACTACTTTCCAATAAGGGAGCAGGTACAGTTACCTCATCAAGTTCTACTTTCCTCCCACTCACTTCTTTCGAGAGAAACTCCTTCTCTAGAAAGGATCCATTCTCAGCAATGAATATCTTGCCTTCGGATCTGTGATAGAAGGTGTACCCAACATTTTCTTTTTGGGTATCCTATGAAGACGCACTCCTGTGATTTGGGTTTGAGCTTACCAGGTTGAAACTTTTTCACATAAGCATTGCAACCTCAAACTTTAAGAAACAATAGCTTAGGTTTCTTGCCAAACCATAGTTCATACGGTGTCGTCTCAACGGATTTAGATGGTGCCCTATTTAACGTGAATGTAGTTGTCTCTAATGCATAAACCCAAAATGATAGTGGTAAACCGGTAAGAGACATCATAGATCGCACCATATCTAATAAAGTACGGTTACGACGTCCGGACACACCATTACACTATGGTGTTCCAGGTGGCGTGAGTAGTGAAACTATTTCACATTGTTTTAACTGAAGGCCAAACTCGTAACTCAAATATTTTACTTCTAAGATCATATCGTAGAAACTTTTATTTTTGTTACAATGATTCTCCACTTCACTCTGAAATCTTTGAACTTTTCAAATGTTTCAGACTTGTGTTTCATCAAGTAGATATACTCATATCTGCTCAAATCATCTGTGAAGATCAGAAAATAATGATACCTGCCGCGAGCCTCAATATTCACTGGACTACATACATCAGTATGTATGATTTCCAACAAATCTGTTGCTCGCTCCATTGTTCCAGAGAATAGAGTCTTAGTCATCTTGCCCATGAGGCATGGTTCGCAAGCATCAACTGATTCATAATCAAGTGATTCCAAAAGCCCATCAGCATGGATTTTCTTCATGCGCTTTACACCAGTATGACCTAAACGGCACTGCCAAAAATAAGTTGCACTAAGCATGCTTGGTTTGGTTAACTATCCGATCTTCTATTAGGAGTATGTTATATTGTGCAATATGGTCCTCAGTTAACGTTTGGTTCATTTGTTGTGGTGATTAGTTAACTGCTTGGTTCAATTCTGTAATGCGATGTTCAAATGCTGTGGCTGCATTCTGTTATTGTATACCATGTGAGGAATAAATCAAATTTGGTTGTACTAAATACATGAGAAACAAATACAATTGCTATATTTCCAAGTTGTTAAGCATGCTTGGTTTGCTTAACTATCTGATCTTCTATTAGGAGTATGTTATATTGTGCAATGTGGTGCTCAGTTAACGTTTGGTTCATTTGTTGTGGTGTTTAGTTAACTGCTTGGTTCAATTCTGCAATGCATTGTTCAATTGTTCTGGCTGCATTCTGTTATTGTATAACATGTGAGGAAGAAATCAAATTTGGCCGCACTTAATACATGAGAAACATATACAAGTGCTATATTTCCTAGTTCTTAATCACGCTTGGTTTGGATAAATGGGTTTTCCATGTGGCTTGAATCAATCTGATGAATCTGCAATGTGCTTATTTTTCATCAACATATTTTACTTAACCTTATATTTGTTTCAAGGAAACAAAGGGAAACACTAAGGTTTACAAGAGGGTAGTAACTATTATACCTTGCCTTTTTTATTCCTTTGCCCCGTTTCCATTATAGAGAAGATATTTCTGCACATCCTTGTTTTCAGGGTTCAATGATGATTACATCTCAAACCACCTGTGTGGTTAGGAGGCGAGGAAAGTTTTCGTACAACAGCCACAGTTAAATATTGAAGTGTTCCTGAAGAGGTCGAAGGATGGACGGTCAATCATCCACAGGCACTGGCCTAAAGTTGCAAAGACCTTCAACTTGAATGAAGGCTCAATATTCGCCTATCGCTTCAGCAGTTTTCCACGTGAGATGCATCTCTCTATGTACCATCTATGATGCTAATTTTGAAAGGTTCTAGATGTTGCATGTGAAACTTGCAGCTGGTGCAGTTGTGTAATGGGGTAGCTGAGTGCTTAAGCTATATCATGTTGTACTCTGATGCATTTCAATTATGAAATCCTGCTTCCTTAATATGGAAATGGAATATATTATGTGCTTAATATGAATGTCAATTAGATTAGTAAATGGATTATTAATAATAGGGCAATTAGCCTACTAATTCGCCAATTAGCTTGCTAATTGGGTTTTCCTATTGCAAATGGTTAATGAGAAAACACCATGGGCGATAACCTCAGGCAACAAACAAAGTTTCTAGGAATAAACCATGTTGGATCAATGAACAATCACACATGACATTCTCTTCAAAACTGTTTGCGTTACGCCACCTTGCGCAAACATTTTCCTTGTAGTGACTCTATGGGATGTATATACAAACAAAAACGTTTAGTGGTTACTAACTGTGTGAGATGTACTTCCGACCGGGAATGATTTTGCATGTATAATTATATTTTTTGAGCACTACCGTACGTATTTCTATATTTGAGTGCTCGCCGGTCGCACACGAACTCATTTTGCCGAGCGTGTGTGCCAGGAGGGCATATCCCCAACGGTTTCTGGGTGATGTGGGAAGGACCCCCGTATCGCCCACACTCACTTGGCGACGGTTCCGAATGCCATCGCAGAAAGGGGTTAAAAATTGTTTGTTTAGGAACGGTGCATACAAGTGATAACAATAAAAAATTGTACCCACAGCAAATGAAAATCAAATTGCAGAACTGAACCAAACAGTTAAATAGACAGCAGACCAAATGAACCAAAATAGTTAACTGAGCAAGATATTGCAGAATAGAAACATGTACTAGAAGATAAGACAGTTAACAAAACAAAGAATGCTTGAGAACACTACTACGAAATGTAGCAATTGTTGGACCAAAGTGTTAACTGAATATTACATTTCAGAGGACCAAACTGTTAACTGAACATCAGATTGCATATTAACATTATAGAGGACAAATCACTAGAAGGCACTAGCGGTGGCCTCGAGAAAACATCACGAACTGTATTTTGAAGTAGACAACCGCGTGGCGATGTCGACGGTGTCCTCGAAGACGAGCTTCTCCTCCAAGATCTGGCGGTCAACACGCATGGCAGCCATAGTGACCTCGTTCATGCGTGCGGTCGCATGCTACTGAGCTCCACGTTATACTGCATGCAAAATGGTGTGGGTGGAACTTAATTGGAGGAGGGGGCAGTGATTTCGGTGGAAGGTGTCGCTCCGTTGGTCAGGGCATGTGGGACAAGAAAGGAGGATGGTGTGGGTGGGGTGTGGATTACCTGACCATATCGGTGAGGCCGCGCAGCAAGAAGAAGGGTTGGCGGCGAGGAGGTCGCGTAGCAAGAAGAAGGGTCGCCGGCAAGGAGGCGGCGCTGCAAGAAGAAGGGTCGACGGCAAGGAGGCGGCACTTCAAGAAGAAGGGGCGCCGTCGAGGAGGCTGAGCTACTAGTAAGCAGCAGTGAAGGTTTGAATTGGAAAGCAACGAGGAACAGTGGAAATGTGGCTTTTGGTAGGAGGGAGGGGCGGGGAGATAGATATTTCCGCGGTGGCAAAAAAATTTCGCTCGGTGCTGCGAGAAACTGGCGCCCAAGTGTGGTTCAAGCAAGGGCGGTGGACTGTAGACGACGAAGCTTCCTGCGTGAGCTAGACAATACGGTGCGCCAAGATATTTTATATCGCATCTCACATAATTCTTTCTAGTAAACTATTTGTGGTATACCTGATTTTTCATTATGTTTTGGAAGACAAAATGGTGTTACAGAGGGGGAAGGATGGTGTATGAATTGCTAGAACATTTACGTACAGTGAACATGCAACTAGTACATGAGTGTCGTGTTTAAATTTGGACTTATTCCGGGTTCGTTTGGCATTTTTATGCATTAATTGAGTTTCTAGGCATTTAATCTGCATAATTCAAATTTGAACTACAAGCACATGCTCCAATGCACCAAAGTTTGTTGAAAAATCACATGTGTGCCTTTGGGTGAATTTATAGGTCCCATGCAAGAATTTGGAATTAAATTCAAACATCTGGGCGTCGTGGCTTAGCTAGAATGATTGAGAAACTTGGTTTTTTAATTCCTGTAAATCCAAAACATGGCTGAAAATCATGAAACTTGGCATGGTGTCATGACATGGCACCAACATGTTTGAGTATATTTTTTTGGCCGAATTGGGACAAGCTTTGATGTAAGCTTCTTGCAAACCGGAGCTTCCCTCAAGAAGGCTCTTGGTTCCGAGAGGGAACGTGTCACCTCCGTGTGCGAAATGACATACGTACACTGCCTTCACCCGCATTAATTTTTTTACACTGGCTGATTAGACCAAATAGAAGTATCGTGCTAAATTTTGGAATTATTCCGGGTTCGTTTGGCCTTTTTATACATTAATTGAGTTTCTGGGCATTTAATGTGCATAATTCAAATTTGAACTACAAGCACATGCTCCAGTGCACCAAAGTTGGTTGAAAAATTACATGTGTGTATTTGGGTGAATTTATAGGTCACATGCAAGAAATGGGAATGAAACTCAAACATCTGGGCATCGTGGATCGGCTGGAAAGATTGAGAAACTTGGTTTTTTAATTCCTGTAAATCCAAAACATGCCTGAAAATCATGAAACTTGGCATGGTGTCATGACATGGCACCAACATGCTGTGGTAAATTTTTTGGCTGAATTGGGACAAGCTTTGGTGTAAGCTTCTTGCAAACTGGAGCTTCCCTCAAGAAGGCTCGTTGTTCCAAGAGGGAACGTTTCACCTCCGTGTGTGAAACGAGAAACATATACTGACTTCTCCCGCCTTACTTTTTTTACACAGGAAGATTAGACCAAATAGTAGTATCGTGCTAATTTTGGAATCATTCCGGGTTCGTTTGGCATTTTTATGTAATAATCGAGTTTCTGGGAATTTAATATGCATAATTCCAATTTGAACGAGAAGCACATGCTCCAGTGCACCAAAGTTGTTTTAAAAATCACATGTGAGTCCTTGGGTGAATTTATAGGTCCCATGCAAGAGATGGGAATGAAATTCAAACATCTGGGCGTCGTGGCTCGCCTGGAAAGATTGAGAAACTTGGTTTTTTAATTCCTATAAACCTAAAGCGCGCATGAAAATCATGAAACTTGGCATGGTGTCATGACATGGGACCAACATGCTGCGGTAATTTTTTTGGGCGAATTCAGACAAGCTTTGGTGTAAGCTTCTTGCAAACCGGAGCTTTCGTCAAGAAGGCTCATGGTTCCGAGAGGGAACGTGCCACCTCCGTGTGTGAAAGGCATACGTACACTGCCTTCTCCCGTCTTAATTTTTCTACACAGGCATATTAGACCAAATAGAAGTATCATGCTAAATTTTGGAATTATTCCGGGTTTGTTTGACCTTTTTTATACATTAATTGAATTTCTGAGCATTTAATGTGCATAATTCAAATTTGAAGTAGAAGAATAGGGTCCAGTGCACCAAAGTTGTTTGAGAAACCACTTGTGTGTCCTTGGGTGAATTTCTAGGTCCCATGCAAGAGATGGGAATTAAATTCAAACATCTAGGCCTTGTGGAACCGCCGGAAATATTGAGAAACTTGGTTTTTTAATTCTTGTAAATCCAAAACACGCCTGCAAATCATGAAACTTGGCATGGTGTCATGACATGGCACCAACATGTTGCGGTAATTTTTTTGGCTGAATTGGGACAAGCTTTGGTGTAAGCTTCCTGCAAACCGGAGCTTCCGTCAAGAAGGCTCGTGGTTCCGAGAGGGAACGTGCCACCTCCGTGTGCGAAACGACATACGTACACTGCCTTCTCCCGCCTTAATTTTTTTACACAGGCATATTAGACCAAATAGAAGTATTTTGCTAAATTTTGGAATTATTCTGGGTTCGTTTGGCCTTTTTTATACATTAATTGAGTTTCTGCACATTTAATGTGCATAATTCAAATTTTAACTACAAGCACAGGGTCCAGTGAACCAAAGTTGTTTGAAAAACCACATGTGTGTCCTTGGGTGAATTTCTAGGTCCTATGCAAGAGATGGGAATGAAATTCAAATATCTGGGTGTCGTGGTTCGCCTGGAAAGATTGAGAAACTTGGGTTTTTAATTCTTGTAAATAAAAAACACGCCTGAAAATCATTAAACTTGGCATGGTGTCATGACATGGCACCAACATGCTGCGGTAATTTTTTATGCCGAACTAGGACAAGCTTTGGTGTAAGCTTCTTGCAAACCGGAGCTTCCATCAAGAAGGCTCATGGTTCCGAGAGGGAACGTGCCACCTCCGTGTGCGAAACGACATACGTACACTGCCTTCTCCCGCCTTAATTTTTTTACACATGCAGATTAGACCAAATAGAAGTATCGTGCTAAATTTTGGAATTATTTACGTTCATTTGGCCTTTTTTATACATTAATTGAGTTTCTGCGCATTTTATGTGCATAATTCAAATTTGAACTACAAGCACGGGCTCCAGTGCACCAAAGTTGTTTGAAAAACCACATGTGTGTCCTTGGGTGAATATCTAGGTCCTATGCAAGAGATGGGAATGAAATTCAAACATCTGGGTGTCGTGGCTCGGCCGGAAAGATTGAGAAACTTGGTTTTTAATTCCTATAAATCCAAAACACGCCTGAAAATCATGAAACTTGGCATGGTGTCATGACATGGCACCAACATGCTGTGGTAATTTTTCTGTCCGATTTGCCAAGGCGCACACATTAACAATTAACAAAGTCATTTTGGAACAAGTGTTGTCACTTTACAAATCAGAAACACAAGTATTATTGAAACCATGGGCGTTCTACTTACCAATTACGTGCCGCCACGCGTCCCCTTTTTTATTGTCTAGGAGGTGCGGTGCGGGGTAGCTATTTGAGTATGGGAGGCGTGCGATCAGACCCATGCGCGTGCTCATCGGGAGGAGAGCCCTTTGACCGCTACCCGCCGTGCACTTCCCTCCCAACGTCCCCATTAATGGCACCTGAACACTTGTTCTACGGTGTGGCTATATGTCTCACTGGACTGAGATTTAAGAGAGAAAAATGAAAATATAAAAAGAAAGTTTTGCATGGATCTTGATGTAGGATCCGATAGACCTATATAGCATCGGCTGCGACTTGTAGCAAGCATGATGAATATAAGGACGATGATAGTGGATAATAATTGTCTTGCATATTTAGGAACATAAATAAAATAAGCCACATGCGGCAAGGCCCGAAATACACAAGGGCAAAAGAACAAGGAAGACAACGATCTGGCTCGCTGATCTCTACTTTGTTTATGCGTTGCTGCAGGCTGCAGGAACTAGTAGTGTCCGCGGCGAGCGGCGATGAGATCTTTCTTGTCCTCAAGATGCTGCTTGAGAGCATCCATGAATTCCTCCACCAGCCTTCTGCACTTGATGCGCAGCATGGCATTCTCGTCCATAAGTTTCTTGACGATGACGCCGGTCCTCTTCAAAAAGGCAGTGGTCTGCTCCTGCTGCTCTGCACTTCCGACGATCTTCACCCTTAGTAGGCCGCGCTTGGCCCAGAGCTTCGCATTGCTCTCATTTAGTTGCCGGATGACATCGGTAGACTATTCAAACGAGGGTTTTAGGTCACCCTGCAACCTCACCCACCTAGAGATCTGATCCATCTGCCTAAGGACGAAGTCACACATGCGATTTTAAGAGTCCTCGCCTGCCCGCGAGACATTTTCCCAGGCCGCCGCGGCGCGGGAGGATATCTCTTCTGCTTTCATGGAGCGACGGGAAATCTCTTCTGCTTCCGCAGCGCGGCTGGACCAGTCTGCTGCATCGACAGCATGGCGGGACCTCCGTGCTCCTTTGGCGGCGCGGCGGGACCTCTCTGCTGCTATGGTCGTGCGGAGGGACATGTTGGCTGCTTTCGCGGCAAGGCGGGACATCTCTTGTGCTTCGGCTTCCAGGCTCGCCTCTCCCGGCTAGCAATCTCTCGACCCAGAACTCACGCTGGCCATGGCAGACGGAAGGGAACAATGATGAATGACTTGTTTGTTTTTGTGGATGAGGAGTTGAGGAGGAATGTGCAGTCATCTTGGAGTAGTAGTATTTATAACCGAGTAGTTATACGCTCCTAAGTGGGAAACCGTTTAGGTTTTGATTGGTGTGAACATGTTTACAATTTGGAATGTGGCGGGACGCATGGTCAAAATTTACTGAAGGTTATAAGTGCGGCACTATTCCCAGAAGGCGTAACGTGGGCACGTACGCCTTCTCGGCCGCGTACGTGGCGTTTGCACCATAGGGTGCACCGCAATAGGCAATGTCAGCACACGTCTTGTTCCAACAACCGTGTGCGCTCGTTATTACCATCGTGCATGCTTCATTTAATTAGAATGTGTGTGCCCGTCTAGGGCACACACATTGATCTATCTAACTATTTCAGTTTATTGTGGCTAATCGCAAACAGTTCATCCATGTGAAGTGTATGCCATCAATCGCAGACACTTTGATCTGGCTGACCTGTTTCTGTTCCGTTGCCTAATCTCAAACAATTAATCCTCCTAAAGTGTATGCCGTCAATCACACACACCTTGATCTGGCAGACTGTTTCTTTTGTGTTGCCTAATAACAAACAGTTCATCTGAGTGAACCGTATGCTCTATATCGCACACGCCTTCATTAGGCTGCCCATTTCTTTTGTTCCGCCTCATCGCAAAGAGTTCATTGGACTGAACCGTATGCCCTGGATCGCACACGCAACTAAAATCTGAACCGTGTTTGATGGCTCCGCCATCGCAAACGTTTTGCACCATTTTTGACGGTTCTTTTACATGACCGTTTGTGATTATTGCATCGCACACAATTTCGTCGAAGGGTCTCTGATCATAGTGTCGCATTAGTAGCATCCTGCAGTAGTGAGCGAAGAACAAATGAAGAGATTCTTGTAGGGTTCGAAACCACCTCAAAGTTATTATTTTTGATCGATCTATTGGCTATTCCTATAAGTGTCACAAACAACCCTAGAGTTCGTACTAAAATAACACCTTAAGACACACATCAACCAAAACCCTAATGTCACCTAGGTTCTCCAATGTCACCACAAGTATCCGCGGATTGATTATATGATATGCATCACACAATCTCAGATTCATCTATTCAAACCAACACAAAGAACTTCAAAGAGTGCCCCAAAGTTTCTACTGGAGAGTCAATACGAAAACGTGTGCCAACCTCTATGCATAAGTTCACGAGGTCACAGAACCCGCAAGTTGATCACCAAAACATACATCAAGTAGTTCACATGAATATCCCATTGTCACCACAGATAAGAGCGTGCAAGACATACATGAAGTGTTCTCAAATCCTTAAAGACTCAATCCGATAAGTGTGACGCCCGGATAATCAAGCTACAGTAACCCTCTAGTAATGATGCCTTGTCACCACTGTTACTGCTGTTAATCTCGCGTTAGATCGAAACCGGTTCGAATTCAAAATTCAAAATCAGGGAAACAATAAAAGTTTTCAAACGTTAAAACTAAAATGTTAAAAATGGGACAACTAAATCCTAGGTAATAATGGTGGAGAAACCACACTTGTATAAAATGCGTGAATACTCAAAAATGAATAAAACAACAGCAAAATAAATTAATTAAATGCCTTTTGTATTTTGTAAAATATTAAACTATTTTATTTAGCTGTCCAAATTAATGTGGCAGTGGCATATATTTTGGTAATGTGAAATACAGTGCCATTTTTGGTATTCGCTAACACAGAAAAATTGAAACTAAAAGAAAAACATTACAGGAAATATGAATAAAAGGTAAAGGCAAAACAGAAAACAAAACAAAAGAAAGGGCCCCCCCCAATGGGCCAGGCCCAGCTGTCCACTGCGCCGACCGGCCCACCGGCCCAGCCGCCCACCCATAAGCTCCCCCCGGGGTCAAACCCTAGCGCACACCCCCCCCCACGATCCCCCCCTCCTCCCTCGTCTCCTCCCTCTGCCCCTCCCCCGATCCAGATCGGGATCGGGCAGCGCCCAGCCCCGTGCGCCTCCTGCCTCCCGCCCCGTCGCCCGCTCTCCGACTCCTCCCGCACAGCGCCCCCCCTCGACACGAGCTGGATCGGGGGCTGGACCCCGCGCCACCCCGAGCCCCGACGACCGCGCCCCGTCCGCTGCCGCTCGAGGGCCTCCTCGACTCGCCGGACCGCTCCGCCATCGCCGGAGCCCTACCCCGCCGGACTGCATCCCCTGCGCCGCGTCGTCTCCGCCCGCCTCCTCGCCCCCCTGTTGCCCCTGACCCTACGGATCCACGGTGAGGCCCCCGGCCTCTCTTCCTCCCGGCTCCTCGCGTCGTCCCGCAGCCGTGCACGAGCACCACCGCGTCGGCCACGCCGTCGCCCGCGTCCCTGGCCGCCCGACTGCGCGCCAGGCCAAGCCCCCTCCTCCCCGCGCACGCCTCGCGCCCTGCGCGCGCGGCAGCCCAGGCCCGGCTCGCCGTGCCGTCGCTCCCCGCTGTCCCCGCGCATGCCTTTCCGCTCACCGGCTCCTGTCCGCTGCGCCTGGCAGCGCTCGCCTGGGCCGCCCCTTGCCACGCCCAGCCCCTCACCGCTGCCGCCCTGGAACCCCCTTTGCTCGCCGTGGCCTACACCTCTGCCGGCCCCGCCTCGCTATGCCGTCGTGCTCCGGTGGCCTCGCCCCGTCGCCCTTGGTTGGGCTCGGCCCCGAGCGGGTGGCGCCCGCCACCGCTAACTCAGCGCCCGTTAACCACCCCCTGTGCCTATGACAGATGGGGCCCACGCCCAAAAAAAAACCTAAAAAAAGAGATTAAATAAATAAATATTGTTAAATTAATTAATTAATTATTAATTAGCTAGTAAGTTAATTAGTTAACTTAATTAACCTGCTTAATAACCTAATCAACCAGATTAGTTAATCAAGTGCTGTTTAGTAAAACATGTATCAATGACACATGGGTCCCATTGACCAGTCAAACCAATGACTGGGATAGCCTAGTCAATGACATGCGGGTTCCATGGGCCCCTTTTGACCAGTCAACGATCTAGTCAAACGCTGACTTGTCAGCCCCTTAGGCACAATCTGGGTACACTTCCTGTGTACCATAGCATTTAAGTACAAAATTAATTTCGAATTAAATTAAATCCTGAAATTAGAAAATCATTTTAAATCTTTTAAATTTTAATATAAAATAATCCGTACTCAGATGGAAAAAACTTTGTACATGAAAGTTTGCTCAGAACGACGAGACGAATACGGATACACTCTCGTTCGTCCGCCACACATCCCTAGCATAGCAAACATGCACTTTCCCCCTCCGATTTCATGTCCTGAAAACACGAAACACCGGGGATATTTTCCCGGATGTTTTCCCCCTTCGCCGGTATCACCTCTACTGCGTTAGGTCACCCCTAGCACCGCGTATTGCCATGTTATGCTTTGTGTTGCTTTGATTGCTCTGTTATTTATAGTTCCCCCCTCCGTACTTCTTTCCGGTAGACTCCGAGAACTGCGATGTCCGTGTGTTCGACTACATTGAAGATGACCCCTTCTTGCCAGAGCAACCAGGCAAGCCCCCCCTTGATCACCAGATATCGCCTACTCTTCTCTATACTGCTTGCATTAGAGTAGTGTAGCATGTTACTGCTTTCCGTTATTCCTATCCTGATGCATAGCCTGTCCTTGCTACTACTGTTGTTACCATTACCTGCTATCCTACTGCTTAGTATAGGATGCTAGTGTTCCATCAGTGGCCCTACACTCTTGTCCGTCTGCCATGCTATACTACTGGGCCGTGATCACTTCGGGAGGTGATCACGGGCATATACAATATACTTTACACAGTTACCTTACTTGTGATACTGTTCGGAGATGGGGGCTGAAGGGGCAGGTGGCTCCATCCCGGTAGAGGTGGGCCTGGGTTCCCGACGGCCCCCGACTGTTACTTTGAGGCGGAGCGACAGGGCAGGTTGAGACCACCTAGGAGAGAGGTGGGCCTGGCCCTGGTCGGCGTTCGCGGATACTTAACACGCTTAACGAGATCTGGGTATTTGATCTGAGTCTGGCCATTTGGTCTATACGCACTAACCATCTACACGGGAGTAGTTATGGGTATCCCGGCGTCGTGGTATCAGCCGAAGCCTTCGTGACGTCAGCGACTGAGTGGCGCGCGCCGGATTGGACTGGAAGCCACTTAGGCTAGGTCTGCTTCCGGCCGCGTTCGCAATGTGCAGGTGTGCTAAGGGCGATGGGCCCAGACCCCTGGGCGCTTAGGTTTAGACCGGCGTGCTGACCTCTCTGTTGGTCTAGGTGGGGCTGCGACGTGTTGATCTTCCGAGGCCGGGCATGACCCAGGAAAGTGTGTCCGGCCAAATGGGATCGAGCGTGTTGGGGTATGTGGTGCACCCCTGCAGGGAAGTTTATCTATTCGAATAGCCGTGATCTTCGGTAACAGGACGACTTGGAGTTGTACCTTGACCTTATGACAACTAGAACCGGATACTTAATAAAACACACCCTTCCAAGTGCCAGATACAACCGGTGATCGCTCTCTCACAGGGCGACGAGGGGAGGATCATCGGTTAGGATTATGCTATGCGATGCTACTTGGAGGACTTCAGTCTACTCTCTTCTACATGCTTGCAAGACGGAGGCTGCCAGAAGCGTAGTCTTCGAAAGGATTAGTTATCCCCCTCTTATTCTGGCACTCTGCAGTTCAGTCCACATATGATACCCTTACTCCATTTGATACCCATGCATATGTAGTGTAGCTCCTTGCTTGCGAGTACTTTGGATGAGTACTCACGGTTGCTTTCTCCCTCTTTTCCCCCTATCCCTTCTACCTGGTTGTCGCAACCAGATGTTGGAGCCCAGGAGCCAGACGCCACCTTCGACGACGACTCCTACTACACCGGAGGTGCCTACTACTACGTGATGCCCGCTGACGACGACCAGGAGTAGTTAGGAGGATCCCAGGCAGGAGGCCTGCGCCTCTTTCGATCTGTATCCCAGTTTGTGCTAGCCTTCTTAAGGCAAACTTGTTTAACTTATGTCTGTACTCAGATATTGTTGCTTCCGCTGACTCGTCTATGATCGAGCTCTTGTATTCGAGCCCTCGAGGCCCCTGGCTTGTAATATGATGCTTGTATGACTTATTTTATTTGTAGAGTTGTGTTGTGATATCTTCCCGTGAGTCCCTGATCTTGATCGTACACGTTTGCGTGTATGATTAGTGTACGATTAAATTGGGGGCGTCACAAGTTGGTATCAGAGCCGACTGCCTGTAGGAATTCCCCTTCCACACTCCTTGGCCGAAGTTGAGTCTAGACATTACAAAACTTTTACTAACATGGCTGTGTGCCTTACGGGCCCACGTCGCCATTGGGTGGTATTATGATGTTTTATTCCTCGTCTATACTCTGGGCTTCTGACTCTCTCCTACTCAGGTTAAATGATTTTGCTAAAATCTAACTCTAGGTTCTCGTTACCACTTCCTGCCGAAGAGCCCCTTCATTACAGATGATCGACTGCTTCAACAGAAGATTCTGACAATACCCTCCGATGTTCTCCCGAAACCTTAGGCCATTGCTTTTGCAATTCCCTACCACCGAAATATCCCTATGGATAAGTATTTAGACCTGACGTGCTTACTTTTATTCCCAGTCGATCTTGTTATTATAAGATACCCCGAGAATACTTTGTGCCTACTGCCTTGCAGTTCTTTGCCACATGCATACCACTACGGATAATTACTCGCATTTATCGAGTATCCGCTCATCCCCAGATATTCATGCAGTTCACAAAATTCTTCGAATTACCATTCGGTCTTCCGAAAATCCTGAGCAACCTATTGCTCCTGAAATTCTTGCTTGCTTGCATTATGGTTAATCCCATAAGTATAGTAATCTTATTGGCAACCTTTGTCAATATCATTTTGAGTCCATTGACTCAATATGTTGCGAATTCTCGCAATCCTCACTCAGATCATAGAATTCATCCTTCCAGCTCAGATGTCATTTAAAACGTGAGCTGGTCCTCGGCCAATCAGATTGCCATCGATTGTACCCCTAAGTCTATTCAACTTGTCCGTCCTTGATCATAGCGTTTGCTCCTGATCCCTTGGTTTGAAAATCATAATTCCTTTGTTATTTAAACGCTGAATTATTCAGATGTTTTGTAAAACGATGCATTTGCATTCTTTCTTCCTCTGATTGGGTATCGATACTCACATCAGCTCCATTGTGGATCACCATATCCACTGTTGGATTATTATCCGACAGTGTCCTTCATAATTAATCACCTTGTGAGTTCTTTCTCCGATACATAATGCCTTTGGTAAATTGTATCCTCTCCTTTTGCCAACCATACTCTGCTTTCGAGCTGGTGATATCTACTCTTGAAGATTGTGTTATATTTTTCCACGATACCGTAACGGGTTGATCCGATGCCTTCCTTTATATGTGTGAACTCGGAAGTTTTCACGAGTCATACTCATCTGGTATTTCACCTGGTAAAACTTTCAACACTAAGGCCTTTATCAAAGTGAAAAGTGAATGGAAGGTTATACATTGAAGAAGTGGGAGTCGACCTTGAACCTTGCGTTCATGCCCAGGGACACGATGTATAACTTATCATGGAAGCTGCTCGTAAAAATAATTACCCCTTGTTATAAGTTTATCTTGTATCCATGGTTCGATCCTTTATGATCGTGGATTCCGACCATGTTCTGCTTTAAATACCATTTCTCGTGCAAGTTTAAGCACTTGTCTTCTGCAGAGCAATACCCCAGTCCAACCTCTACTTTGGTCCGTCATCGAGTATTATCGCGGAACTGCATAACTTCTTATGAGTTATTCTTCAAGTATTATTTCTCACTGATTCCAAAATTTTCCCCGGGTTCTGAGTTGTTAGACACTCAAGGACACCGACAGTGAATCGAGTCTGTACTCCGAATCAATAACTATAAGTAATTTTTATTGCTTATGAGTTTAATAATCCTTCAAGTCATTCCTAGCCCGGTTGGCTATATCATTATCGTGCTAAATTTTAACTGTGCTACCTGGTCCTTCTTCCCGGAACACAACTTTCGACGATGAGCTAAGCTTACGTCGATCTTTCTCGTCATATCTTTCACCTTGGACAACAAGCTTGATTTTGAGTTTGTGTCATACCCATGGTTCCGATAACCTTTTGCTTCATAATTCCTTTGACTTGATGTCATCGCCGATAGATTACATCTTCATGAAATCTCTCGACAAATGTGTCGAGATCAGCACCAACATCTTGGGCTCTTCCAGGATATCCATCGAATTCATGATGAGAATTACCATCTTTTCCCTCGGTGATTTATATTATCATCGACCACTTTATTGCCTTCCGTTCAACATAAACTTGTTCGTGTTTTGTGTTACACATTGAGATCCTTGCTACCCCGCAGTTGTTCTTCTTCACCTTCGAAGTATTACCATCTCTTTTGTCAAGAATGTGGTGAGAATTTCACCACGTCTTAAAAATTCTTGGTATGATAATACTTCTCGCCATCTCCGTACATTCCTTGGTCCCCGTATTGTTTTTGACCGGAATACCGACAATTGAGCTGTGATGTGTAAATTCAAAACTTCTAGCAACCCTATTGCTTTGAAGTTATTGGTCTATAGTTTCATTCTAAGGCTATTGCTTATTGAATCATCATACAAACATTGATCGTGCTACCTAGTCTAGATTCCTGGGTGTACCCTTCTATCATTGTTCAGTTGTGTATGTTTCCCTCGAGCATACATCATCATATCATTTGATCCGACAAATGATATTTCCTTGTTCACATAATTGTGGAAATCCATCCTTTGGAAATCTCGATGATTTGTTGCTGAGCCTATCAGCCACCTCCTCATCCTCTCCTTGGTTTACTGATGAACTCTTGTTTCAGAGCTCACTTCCATAGATCATTTTTGAGAATCTCACAAATGTCATCTCGTCAAATTGTGTAGCACCTTTTCTTCTCAGGTATCCTGAGTCTGAGGTATCCTGACACCACTCAAATCTGAATCTCGGTCGGATATGATGTTTGGAACATATTTCCAAGAGTTATAACGTTGGTCTTTATATGACCCGGTAAGGTGATGTCATGCCTAACACACATGACCGGAGGACCTATTGTTATAATTTTCCTTTTAGCAATGCTATCCATTCTTCCATGAGGAAATTGTAAGACTTATTCTACAAGTTATTCCTGATGGATCCTTTGTGTTTCCAAAGTCTGATCTTCACCTGATGACCATGTCAATGCTATCTCGAAGCACGTCTATGGTACTCCGATTTTCAACAAGACCATTTGAAGCCCAATGCTAAATGTTTCCTGCTCAATTATCCAAACACCGTTGTATGGGTAATGTCATGAAATTTCTCCCCCCTACCTAAAGAGTTTTCTACATTATATCCTGTCATGGATATCATACTCTGCTTGTCCTTGGGAAGGATATACCCTTGAAATATGTGTTTAAACACATTTTCCTTTCCATTTTTCTGTTTAAATCTGATAATCATATTTTCCTTTCCATTGGTTGGTTTAATGTTTCTTGTGATCTATATGATCTAATCAGTAACATTCTCCTGCTTATGTAAACACCTCGTTGTACAATGCTGTTAGTAACACCTTGTTACTATTGTTGGTGACATCCCGGTAACCACCGATGGACGAGAACTTTGCCTATTGGTCTGCCTCGTTTCAACGAGCAGGAAAATGGTTCTCTTCGTCCCTCGCCCTTGGTACCGACTTTGTTGCCGACATAACTGATAGGCTACTCTCTGACATGTCTTGCTATCATGGCCGTGCCAGATGTCGACGCCCTTCCTACTTTAACCACATGGTGGGCCCATAACCCACAGTTCCATAGGATCGAAACCTGACTCTCCTATACACCCCCTGTTTTTAAGGTTGTTCCTCACACCTGGCCTCATATGTAATTCACGAGCCACCTTCCGTGTGATCCTCAATCCTGGTATTAAACAACATACTTGTTTCCGTTGCTTTGAACCCCTTTCACACTCTGTTTCAGGAAACGAACGATTGCCTACCCGCTTGAAACTTCTCATGGTACCCCCTTACTTTACTCTCGATATTTTCTTAAGTTTTAGTTCGAGAGTTACTTTCCGCCACCTTCCCCGATGTTAACTACCAGATAGTCAACCTTGCAGAGGTCCGTTCTCCCGGAATATACCCACCCTTTATTCTTTCGTAAGTACGATTGAGTTCTCGAAGAAAGGAAGCCGACTTCATCATGATGACTGAAGCCTAGGGATGAAGACATCAATGTTATGGATCGACCTCTTCGAGAAGAGCAACAACGATCAAGAAGAATCACAAGGATTTCGTAACCTATTCTTCCACCTTACACACCTCTTAAATCTCGGGACGAGATTTCTTGTAGTGGAGGAGAATTGTGACGCCCGGATAATCAAGCTACAGTAACCCTCTAGTAATGATGCCTTGTCACGACTGTTACTATTGTTAATCTCGCGTTAGATCGAAACCGGTTCGAATTCAAAATTCAAAATCAGGGAAACAATAAAAGTTTTCAAACGTTAAAACTAAAATGTTAAAAATGGGACAACTAAATCCTAGGTAATAATGGTGGAGAAACCACACTTGTATAAAATGCGTGAATACTCAAAAATGAATAAAACAACAGCAAAATAAATTAATTAAATGCCTTTTGTATTTTGTAATATATTAAACTATTTTATTTAGCTGTCCAAATTAATGTGGCAGTGGCATATTTGGTAATGTCAAATACAGTGCCATTTTGGTATTCCGCTAACACAAGAATAAATTGAAACTAAAAGAAAACATTACAGGAAATATGAATAAAAGGTAAAGGCAAAACAGAAAACAAAACAAAAGAAAGGGCCCCCCCAATGGGCCAGGCCCAGCTGTCCACTGCGCCGACCGGCCCACCGGCCCAGCCGCCCACCCATATGCTCCCCCCGGGGTCAAATCCTAGCGCACACCCCCCCACGATCCCCCCCCACGATCCCCCCCCTCTCCCTCATCTCCTCCCTCTGCCCCTCCCCCAATCCAGATCGGGATCGGGCAGCGCCCAGCCCCGTGCGCCTCCTGCCTCCCGCCCCGTCGCCCGCTCTCCGACTCCTCCCGCACAGCGCCCCCCCTCGACACGAGCTGGATCGGGGGCTGGACCCCGCGCCACCCCGAGCCCCGACGACCGCGCCCCGTCCGCTGCCGCTCGAGGGCCTCCTCGACTCGCCGGACCGCTCCGCCATCGCCGGAGCCCTACCCCGCCGGACTGCATCCCCTCCGCCGCGTCGTCTCCGCCCGCCTCCTTGCCCCCCCTGTTGCCCCTGACCCTATGGATCCACGATGAGGCCCCCGGCCTCTCTTCCTCCCGGCTCCTCGCGTCGTCCCGCAGCCGTGCACGAGCACCACCGCGTCGGCCACGCCGTCGCCCGCGTCCCTGGCCGCCCGACTGCGCGCCAGGCCAAGCCCCCTCCTCCCCGCGCACGCCTCGCGCCCTGCGCGCGCGGCAGCCCAGGCCCGGCTCGCCGTGCCGTCGCTCCCCGCTGTCCCCGCACATGCCTTTCCGCTCACCGGCTCCTGTCCGCTGCGCCTGGCAGCGCTCGCCTGGGCCGCCCCTTGCCACGCCCAGCCCCTCACCGCTGCCGCCCTGGAACCCCCTTTGCTCGCCGTGGCCTACACCTCTGCCGCCCCCGCCTCGCTATGCCGTCGTGCTCCGGTGGCCTCGCCCCGTCGCCCTTGGTTAGGCTCGGCCCCGAGCGGGTGGCGCCCGCCACCGCTAACTCAGCGCCCGTTAACCACCCCCTGTGCCTATGACAGATGGGGCCCACGCCCAAAAATAAAACCTAAAAAAGAGATTAAATAAATAAATATTGTTAAATAAATTAATTAATTGATTAATTAGCTAGTAAGTTAATTAGTTAACTTAATTAACCTGCTTAATAACCTAATCAACCATATTAATTAATCAAGTGCTGTTTAGTAAAACATGTATCAATGACACATGGGTCCCATTGACCAGTCAAACCACTGACTGGGATAGCCCAGTCAATGACATGCGGGTTCCATGGGCCCCTTTTGACCAGTCAACGGTCTAGTCAAACGCTGACTTGTCAGCCCCTTAGACACAATCTGGGTACACTTCCTGTGTACCCATAGCATTTAAGTACAAAATTAATTTCGAATTAAATTAAATCCTGAAATTAGAAAATCATTTTAAATCTTTAAATTTTAATATAAAATAATCCGCAACTCAGATGGAAAAACTTTGTACATGAAAGTTGCTCAGAACGACGAGACGAATACGGATACACTCTCCGTTCGTCCGCCACACATCCCTAGCATAGCAAACATGCAACTTTCCCCCTCCGATTCATTGTCCGAAAACACGAAACACCAGGGATATTTTGCCGGATGTTTTCCTCCTTCGCCGGTATCACCTCCTACTGCGTTAGGTCACCCCTAGCACCGCGTATTGCCATGTTATGCTTTGTATTGCTTTGATTGCTCTGTTATTTATTATGTTCCCCCTCCGTTACTTCTTTCCGGTAGACTCCGAGAATACTGCCGATGTCCGTGTGTTCGACTACATTGAAGATGACCCTTCCTTCTTGCCAGAGCAACCAGGCAAGCCCCCCCTTTGATCACCAGATATCGCCTACTCTTCTCTATACTGCTTGCATTAGAGTAGTGTAGCATGTTACTGCTTTCCGTTATTCCTATCCTGATGCATAGCCTGTCCTTGCTACTACTATTGTTACCATTACCTGCTATCCTACTGCTTAGTATAGGATGCTAGTGTTCCATCAGTGGCCCAACCCTCTTGTCCGTCTTCCATGCTATACTACTGGGCCGTGATCACTTCGGGAGGTGATCACGGGCATATACTATATACTTTACACAGTTACCTTACATATGATACTGTTCGGAGATGGGGGCTGAAGGGGCAGGTGGCTCCATCCCGGTAGAGGTGGGCCTGGGTTCCCGACGGCCCCCGACTGTTACTTTGAGGCGGAGTGGCAGGGCAGGTTCCGACCACCTAGGAGAGAGGTGGGCCTGGACCTGGTCGGCGTCCGCGGATACTTAACACGCTTAACGAGATCTGGGTATTTGATCTGAGTCTGGCCATTTGGTCTATACGCACTAACCATCTACGCGGGAGTAGTTATGGGTATCCCGGCGTCGTGGTATCAGCCGAAGCCTTCGTGACGTCAGCGACTGAGTGGCGCGTGCCGGATTGGACTGGAAGGCCACTAGGCTAGGTCTGCTTTCGGCCGCGTTCGCAACATGCAGGTGTGCTAAGGGCGATGGGCCCAGACCCCTGGGCGCTTAGGTTTAGACCGGCGTGCTGACCTCTCTGTTGGTCTAGGTGGGGCTACGACGTGTTGATCTTCCGAGGCCGGGCATGACCCAGAAAAGTGTGTCCGGCCAAATGGGATCGAGCGTTTTGGGTTATGTGGTGCACCCCTGCAGGGAAGTTAATCTATTCGAATAGCCGTGATCTTCGGTAACAGGACGACTTGGAGTTGTACCTTGACCTTATGACAACTAGAACCGGATACTAAATAAAACACACCCTTCCAAGTGCCAGATACAACCGGTGATCGCTCTCTCACAGGGCGACGAGGGGAGGATCATCGGTTAGGATTATGCTATGCGATGCTACTTGGAGGACTTCAGTCTACTCTCTTCTACATGTTGCGAGACGGAGGCTGCCAGAAGCGTAGTCTTCGAAAGGATTAGTTATCCCCCTCTTATTCTGGCATTCTGCAGTTCAGTCCACATATGATACCCTTACTCCATTTGATACCCATGCATATGTAGTGTAGCTCCTTGCTTGCGAGTACTTTGGATGAGTACTCACGGTTGCTTTCTCCCTCTTTTCCCCCTATCCCTTCTACCTAGTTGTCGCAACCAGATGTTGGAGCCCAGGGGCCAGACGCCACCTTCGACGATGACTCCTACTACACTGGAGGTGCCTACTACTACGTGATGCCCGCTGACGACGACCAGGAGTAGTTAGGAGGATCCCAGGCAGGAGGCCTGCGCCTCTTTCGATCTGTATCCCAGTTTGTGCTAGCCTTCTTAAGGCAAACTTGTTTAACTTATGTGTGTACTCAGATATTGTTGCTTCCGCTGACTCGTCTATGATCGAGCTCTTGTATTCGAGCCCTCGAGGCCCCTGGCTTGTAATATGATGCTTGTATGACCTATTTTATTTGTAGAGTTGTGTTGTGATATCTTCCCGTGAGTCCCTGATCTTGATCGTACACGTTTGCGCGTATGATTAGTGTACGATTAAATCGGGGGCGTCACAATAAGATAACTTCAAAGGGAAAACTCAATCCATTACAAGAAGGTAGAGGGGAAGAAACATCCTTGTAATAGCAAAGCTCGCAGCACATCAAGACCATGCCAAATCGAGAACACGAGAAAGAGAGAGAGATCAAACACATAGCTACTGGTACATACCCTCAGACCCGAGGGTGAACTACTCCCTCCTCATCATGGAGACCACCGGGATGATGAAGATGGCCACCGATGATGATTTCCCCCTACAGCAGGGTGCCAGAACAGGGTCTCGATTAGTTTTTTCGTGGTTACATAGGCTTGCGGCGGCGGAGCTCCTAATCTAGGTTTATTTCTGGGGGTTTCTATATTTATAGGAATTTTTGGCATCGAGAACAAGTCAGGGGGGTCCACGAGTTAACCACAAGGTCGGAGGGCGCGCCCTCCACCCTTGTGGAGGCCTCATCGCTCTTATATCCCAACCCTTTTGCTTCGGGGTCTTCTACTGGTCCGTAAAAAATCACCCTAAATTTTCAGGTCAATTGGACTCCGTTTGATTTTCCTTTTCCGTGATACTCTAAAACAAGGAAAAAACAGAAACTGGCACTGGACTCTAGGTTAATAGGTTAGTCCCAAAAATCATATAAAATAGCATATAAATGCATATAAAACATCCAAGGTTGATAATTTAATAACATGGAACAATAAAAAATTATAGATACGTTGGAGACGTATCAGATGCCCGCACGTGCGTCAGCGACCTTGCGCGCTACACCGAGTTCCTGCGGGAGGAGGAGGAGCGCCCGTTGAGCACACAAAGAGCCTTACCGCCACCGTGGGTGCGGCACAGGCCACCTCAGAGGCGAGGAATCGGGAGATCTATGAGGAGAACCACCGCTTCGAGAGGGGTCGTCTGGAGCGGCAGAGGGTGTTCGAGGTGAGTGTCGCTAAAGGTGCAGCAACGGCAGTCACTGTATTGTAGTTGTCCAGCTCGTCGGTAGGCTCCTCCTCCTCTGCCTCTTACTAAGCGCGCTTGGCAGAGGAGAGGCTGCCGGAAATAGTACAAAGCCCCTCCGTAGTTGTAGTATTTAGGGGCTATTTTGTTCAGTTCATCTGACTATGGATGTGGTGGAACTGTAAAACATACTTAAAATTAACTAGTATCTAAAGTAGAACAAGCTATTTCAGTATGTCGTTGGCAACAATTGGTGAAAAATTTGGTCGGTTCAGCTGTCGAGTTGAACTGTTTGTATACAGAACGATTGCTTAATCTATGAATGAAATCTATGCTTAATTACTGAATTTTAGTTGCAAAAATTAGACACCGCTAGTGATTTTTAGCTTCATATTTTGACAAATCACATTGTTACAAGGTTGACAAATGGCAATGATACTAGATCAACAAATGTAAATCTTTCTAGTTTGACAAATGACAACATACCCAATATGACAGATGCAAATCTTACCAAATTGTATGTAAGTGGTTGCACATGGGTCATCCAAAAGAACCGTTTGCGTTGAAGAGATGCACAAATCCTGCTTTCACTTTGCATACGGGTGTTCTATCAAAAATGTTTGCGATCAAGAGCAGCACAAAATCCTGCTCGGCACATTTTCCCTTGGATTCCTGGGGAAGCTGTCGGTTTGCATACGGGTGTTCGAACTAAAACGTTTGCAATAAGTGCTTTATATTTAAAAACCATTGATGTTTTTTCAAAAGAAAATAGTTTTATAAGTCTGTATATTAAGAGAGAGAAACGTAAGTTCGCTCAAACCATATCTTTCATTTAGTCATACTGCGAATTGATATTCATATGATCGAGATACAGTATTAAACCGAAGAAAAGAACTATTTCCGGCGGCAGCTGAGGAGGGGTGCCGCGCCGTCGTTGTCGTCCTTCGGGACGCCGTTGTTGAAGTCTTCAATGTAGCACAGAATGTTCTTCCCTTGTAAATCAAACATCATGTCGTCGCGCAACCGATGGGCGGGGCGCGGGAGGATGGCAGCTGGCGGCGCTGAGAGGTAGCGGTCGAGGCGGTGTCCCATTCGAGTAAGGGGAGTGCGCGCACGGGCACGGGCGCGGCACATGCAGCCAAACACACGGGGACCGCCGCCGCGGTGGGTGGAGGGTCGCGCACGGGCGCTGGCGCTGACATGTACACGAGCTCGCGTGGGTCCATGGAGACCTCGCTGACGCCCGCGGCTTCCAGCTCTACGGTGGTGCCCGGCGACCAATCCCTCAATGCTACGGGGATGGTCGCTGGCACGGGCGCAGGGATGGGAGCTGGGACGGGAGCGGGGGTAGCAACCGCCGCGGCCAGCTCATTCTGGGCCCTGCCCATGAGGCCCCATTACTCCTTATTTTCGATCTCCTCCGGCTCGGAGTTGACTTTGTTGGGGAACATAGTATTTAAAAAAAATTCCTACGATCACGCAAGATCTATCTAGGATAAGCATAGCAACTAGCGGGGGAGAGTGTGTCTATGTACCCTCGTAGACCGAAAGCGGAAGCCTTTGGTAACGCGGTTGATGTAGACGAACATCTTGGTAATCCAACCGATCAAGTACCGAACGCACGACACCTCCGAGATCTACACACGTTCAGCTCGGTGACGACCCTTGAGGGAGAGTTTCGTCAGCGCGACGGCGTGGTGACGGTGATGATGAAGTTACCGACATAGGGCTTCGCCTAAGCACTACGACAGTATGACCGAGGTGGAAAATTGTGGAGGGGGCACCGCACACAGCTAAGGATCAACTTGTGTGTCTATGGGGTGCCCCATCCCCCGTATATAAAAGAGGGAAGGAGGAGGAGGGCTGGCCACAAGGGGCACGCCCAAGGGGGGAATCCTACTCCTAGTAGGAGTAGGTTCCCCCCTTTCCTAGTCCTAGTAGGAGAAGAAGGAAGGAGAGGGGGGCGGCCCCCTAGCCCTAGTTCAATTTGGTTTGGGCTAGGGGGCACGTGTCACACCTTGGCCCGCCTCCTCTCTTCCACCATTAGGCCCATGAGGCCCAATAACTTCCCAGGGGGGGTCGATAACCCCCGGTACTCCGAAACTTATTAGAAATGACCGAACCATTCCGGTGTCCGAATGTAGCCTTACAATATATGAATCTTTATGTCTCAACCATTTCTAGACTCCTCGTCATGTACGTGATCTCATCCGGGACTCCAAACAACCTTTGGTACATCAAATCACATAAACTCATAATACGAATCGTCATCGAACGTTAAGCGTGTGGACCCTATGGGTTTGAGAACTATGTAGACATGACCGAGACACATCTCCGGTCAATAACCAATAGTAGAACCTGGATTCTCATATTGGTTCCTACATATTCTATGAAGACTTTATCGGTCAAACCGCACAACAACATACGTTGTTCCCTTTGTCATCGGTATGTTACTTGCACGAGATTCAATCGTCGGTATCATCATACCTAGTTCAATCTCGTTACCGGCAAGTCTCTTTACTCGTTCCATAATGCATCATCCTGCAACTAACTCATTAGTCACATTGCTTGCAAGGCTTATGGTGATGTGCATTACCGAGAGGGCCCAGAGATACCTCTCCCACAATCGGAGTGAAAAATCCTAATCTCAATCTATGCCAACTCCACAAATACCATTGGAGACACCTATAGAGCATCTTTATAATAACGCAGTTACGTTGTGACGTTTGATAGCACACTAAGTGTTCCTCCGGTATTCGAGAGTTGCATAATCACATAGTCATAGGAATATATATAAGTCATGAAGAAAGCAACAACAATAAAACTAAACGATCATTATGCTAAGCTAACGGATGGGTCTTGTCCATCACATCATTCCCTAATGATGTGATCCCGTTCATCAAATGACAACACATGTCTATGGCTACACTACAAAAAAAGACACATCCGTGATATTTTGGGCCGAACGATTTTTTTTCTGTCATGCTTATGACACTTCTATGACGATTATTATGACGAAACCCCGTATCATCATAGATGTGGTGGCCTCCTACTTCTATGACAAAAAATCATGACAAAAAAATGTGCTTTTCGTCCTAGACGGGCCGGAGATGCAGCTGCATGACATTCTTTGGGCCGTCCATGACGGAAAAAACCATGGTAGAAGCAAGGGTGAGGAAAATATCGAGGGAGTTCTCGGTTACGGTGGGTGGTCGGGGGCCGAGCGATGTGCGTTTCTCTCGTATGTACGCGCGTGTGTGCGAGGCATTGTGCTCTAACTGAACCAGAGCGAGGCGTTGGGCTCTAACTGAACCCGACCGATTGCACTAGCTACGTTACTGAACCCGTGATCAATCCCTTGTTGTTAACTGAACCCGAGTGATTCCTTAATTACTACCGCTAACTGATGCCGATCGATGCTGCCTCTTGATGAATAGTGAGCATTGTTGGGGGTTTGGATGAACAGTCCCTGGTGGGGGGTTGGATGAACAGGCCCCCGTGGTGTTGCCGCTGGATGAGCAGGACCCCATCGATCGAGCCGGTGGATGAACAGGACCCCGTGGAGGGGTGGATGAAAAGGACCCTGTGGAGGGATGGATGAACAGGATGACCCCATGGAGGGCTGGTTGAACAGTAGCCGGTGGAGGGCTGGATGAACAGTAGCCCGTGGAGGGGTGGCTGAACAGGACCCCGTGGAGAGGATTGGTTGAACAGTAGCCGGTGGAGGAGCGCATGGTGGAGGCTTGATGAACAAGAGCCCGTGGATGAATAGTCGCAGGTGGAAGCTAGAGGAGGTCGGCGGTGGATGAACAGTAGCCCGTGGAGGCTGGAGGAGGTCAACGATGGAGATGAACAGTATCCCGTGGAGTCCCGTTTTGTGGTACACCACACCCCTCCCGATGAACATGACCTCCATTTCGACCGTAGAGCTCCAACACAAGTCCGTTTCCTCTGTTTTGTGGTACGCCACACCCCTCTCGATCAAGGGGACCCCGTTTCCACCAAGGGATGTCCGTTTCCTCTGTTTTGCGGTATGACAGACCCCTCCCGATGAATAGGATCCTGTTTCGACCGTGGCCAGTCGAACACAAGGCCATTTCCTCCGTTCTGCGGTATTCTAGGCCTCGTTTCCATCAGCTGTTCTTTCCAAGCTGGTTGGTTCCGGATGAACACGATGACGCATTCCGTTCCGACCCAGCCGGTTGCCTCCCCATGATCACGACGACGGCACAACTTCTCCGTTCCGACCCAGCCATGTACACGAACCCTGGCCGTACATATGTGCAAGTAGGCGCTCGAGATCCTGCACGTATGTACATACATGCCCGTCTTTACTTTCCTGCACCCTGGCTGATGTACATACGTGTACATGCTACATGCGTGCCTCTACTACGACACGTGTGCGCCTATACTATGACACGTGCCCGTCCTTACACGGCCACAGTTCATCGCTGCAGCCTACAGACAGACCGATCGTATGTACGTACACGTTCACAACCAGAATGACAACACTACATACGCTTCGACCAGGTGGGTCCTGACTATCAGGCACTTCCTTGCATGCAGAGATGTAGCTGGTGGGTCCTAGCAGTCAGGGACCGAATCATTATTTTTTGGCCCGTAATATGGACGCACTTCCTTGCACGCGAAGATGTAGCTGGTGGGTCCCAGCAGTCAGGGGGCGAATCATTATTTTTTTGCCCGTAATATGGACGCACTTCCTTGCATGCGAAGATGTAGCTGGTGGGTCCTAGTAGTCAGGGCGGAAACATATTTTTCACGAAATACGGTGGCCCGTCCGGTGGGTCCCTCCTGTCAGGTGGAGGAATCATTATTTTTTGTGTAATAAGGAGGCATTTCCATGTGTGCGGCCGTGGACCCAGCTGCCAGCCTCTCCACGTATAATCCATGTCCGATGGATGTCGTTCGTTGACCACGACGCGCCGAGAGCACCATGGGGGTGGACAACGGCGAGGCCTAGGAAGGGAACGACACGAAGCTGGGGAAGGCTCAACAGTGGTTGCCTACGCGATGGGGAGTACGAGGGTTTACTGGTTCGGATGCCGTCACCAGAAAATAATAGGAGGTGTGAGTGATTAGAGGAATGGCCTGGCCAACAATGGAGTAGGGTGGGGCGGTGCGGCCTGTGCGGCAGCACAGCCGGCCATGGGAGGCGGGAGCAGGCAGTCGCACCGGCGCTAGTTTGGGTGGCTGGAGCAAGAAGACTAGAGGTTGAAGAAGCACCATGGCCGTTGGATGGACATCTTACGGTCTCTGCAGCTAGAATCGTTTATATTGACTAAGTTAACAAAGCCCTTGGTACGCGTCAACTTAGTAGGCCCACAGGTCAGCCTCCAAAATGGTGAGCCCCAGATGTTAGGGCGAGGAATCATTTTTTGGGCGGCTGAAGCTAGAATATCCGAGATTGAAGAAGAAGCACGACATCCGTTGGATGGACATCCAACGGCCACTGCTGCTAGAATCGTGTGTTGACTATAAGTTGACAAAGCCTTGCATACACGTCAACTTACTTTTTTTAGGGGACGCATCAACTTAGTAGGCCCACAAGTGTGTGGCAGAGAACTTATAGCCCATTTGCGATTTCTAAGAATGTACAACCCATTTTTTATTTCTACTGGAATTTACTACAGCCCATTTATAGTTTGTTAAAAGTACAACCCATTTTCTAGCTAGGGCAACGATTAGTAATTTCAATCAAATGTTGAAAACAGAATTCAATAAAATTTCCCACATTTTGATGGGATCCGAAATATTTTTATCCCAAAATTTCTAGTCAGATTATATACAATTCAATATAATTTTTTATTACGAAAAATGCAACCAAACATTGCGCGCGCAACCATTAATGAAATTAAAATTTTCAAAATCGAAAAAAATTTATAAACTAATTACGTGTTTGGTACATTTTTTATAGTTACTGCCCAGTTTTTATAATTACATCCCATTTATTATTTCTTAAAGCCCATTTTCTCGTTAAGCCTAATGCATCCCTCCTTGGAAAGACTTGCAGCCCAGCGGGGCGGAAAATAACAAGTTGATCTTGCCTGGGTATTCCTCAAAAAATTATAGCTGGGCTAGCCATTTTCAGCTTGAAAAAAATTAGTATCTGGGCTGGATATCTGGCTTGGGCTAGACGGGCCATAGCCCTCCCAGTTAATACCCTGCTCTCCTTTGAACAACAACGAAAACATCGCTCAAGAAAAACTCTGCAGTGCTCACACCTCAAAAATACAAATACTGCTCGAGCTACTTGGTCCCAACTGCCGGCCACTGCTTGTGCAATTCTCTCGTTAATTGATTACATAGGTCGACAATGGTGTGGGCCCGTGATGTCAGGAAACCATGAGGAAGCAATAAAAATTATAGTTGTATATAATAACGAGGCACCGGGCCAAGGGGAGGTAGTCCTGGGGGCGCCTCGAGGCGACCTTCCGGACCCTGGGTGCAAAGAGAGCAAAATCCCCACGGGATCCAAGCTCGGTCCCCAGCCGAACACTGCGCCGGAACCTTCAATGGTTCCGGACTCCGGCAAGTGACCCATCGTTAAGAGGGGCAAGCCGCCCATGCCGGTGGCCTCTGTCCAGCCAGAGGCGCCGGATAACTTGCTGGAAGCGCTTCGCGGCACTTCCATCAACGAAAAGCACCGCACTATCATGAGTGTGGTGATTGAGAAAGTCCAGTCCGCCATGAATGGACTGACCGAAGCTTGCGCCAGCCTCCTAACAGACTTTGAAGTAAGGAATGAAGATATAGGAAAATATGCCCGCATGGATACTAGCCCCTGATGCTCTGTTCGGCGTTCGGAAAGAAAGGCCGGATAGATGATCAAATGATAACTCAGGAGTCTAATCAGAAAAATGTCTATGTGTATGTGCAGGCTTCACTGCTGGCCGCTGCCGCACGTACTGCGGAGGTCTTTGCGCTGAAGCAGGACCTGGAGCGGTCCGAGGATGAGCTCGGCCTTAAAAAGAGGCAGCTCGAGGAGTGCAAAGGTAAGCAATACCCTTGCCTATATATTTAAAAAGAAGTTCGGGTGTAAAGTAATAGGATCATCATTGATTTGCCAGGGGCCATGACTGAAGTGGCAACCCTGAGGAAGGTGCTGTCCGAGGCTGAAGACAAAGCGGCTAAGGAGCGCATTGAACGGGAGAAGCAAGAAGCCCGAGTAGGCGAGGTGCATCAAGAGCTCAAGGCTCTCGCCAAAAAGCATGAGTCCTTGGAGGTTGACTCTAAGACGTGAGAGTCCGAGCTCGCGCAGGCGCTTGAAAGCGTCCGGAGCGCCAAGTCCGAAGCCCACAAGGCCCTCCAGGAGATTGATGCGGTGAAGAAGATAGCAGCAGGTAAGGCATTCATTATGCAAAGCAAGCATGTGGAGGAAACTTTCCTTTTACTTACCTGAATTCGGAGCTCTCCAAGGGCATCCGCAAATCTTCCTCCTAGTGTACTGGATGCCGCGGAGTTTTACCGAGCTCAGGATGGGAGCTTGACGGAAAAGTTGTTCTGGTCTCAGTGTGCTGGGACCGAACACCCCGTGCCCTTGAGCGACTAGCTAA
Source organism: Triticum urartu (assembly GCF_003073215.2). Lineage (NCBI taxonomy): Eukaryota > Viridiplantae > Streptophyta > Magnoliopsida > Poales > Poaceae > Triticum > Triticum urartu. The sequence continues at coordinate 325,071,648 of NC_053027.1, read as the reverse complement.
AGCAATTTGTTGAGCTTCACAAGGCGGCCGAACAGGCCATGAGGGGCCTTATAGTCTGGATGTGGCCTGGCGAGCCCCTTCCCGGTAGCTACTTCGGTCTGGTGAGGCGGCTGGTGGATGCCTACCCACGGCTTGAAGTTATAAAGCGGCCCGTCTGCATCGAGGGTGCGCATAGGGCTTTTGCCCGGGCGAAGGTGCACTGGGCGAAGTTGGACGCTGTGAAGCTGGCGAAGGAGGGGCCACCGGAGGGCAAGGAGCATCGCTGCCCTGAGATGTACTATGAGAGTGTCCTGAAGGGTTCCCGCCTTGTTGCAGATGAGTGTGCCAAGGATGTAATTTTTGAATGAACATGCTCATGTGATCCTGTAATATGAAACGAGTTCATTTGGGCCATGCGACGCTTTTTTAATTTAAAATATTACCTTCTGTGCGACCGTTTATAAAATCTGAGAGTTGGCCAGTCGTCGGCTTCTGCCCCCATGTAACTAGTACTGGGGTGTTCGGGATAAACCTAAGCATTCTTTATCCCAATTTTGGGTCCTTCAAGGGAGGTGTTCAGCGCAACGAACCAGGCAATCAGACTATAATGCTTTATCACTCTCACTTAGCCATAGAAGTCTACAATTTTAAATTTTGGCGAAGCCCCTGGTATTCGGAAGGCCGAATTTGGGGCCCTATACACGCCTAAGCCGGACAAGGCCGACTTCTCGCCCGAAGTGGAAAAAGTCTTTAAGGAGTTGAGACCTCTCGAATAGCGACCAGTCTCTCGCCTTATCATGACAGTCAGTTTTCGGCTTTCTCTACTGAGGTGCTCGTCCAGAAGAACCGAGACACAATCGCAGTAGTTCTCCCACTGCTACCTTAGCCGATATAGCATAACGTAAGGTACCAAAGCATGGGAGCCGGGCAAACCCAACTATTGACCCAAGACATGATTCGGAGCTGATGCAGACAATGCTATAAGTTCGGGGTGCCGCACTGTCAAAAGTGTTCGGACTTCTCGTGACGTATTATGGGGTAAACAAAAGCCCCTGGCGTACTGACCGTACCCGAATTTATGGGTGCGGATTGTCGTAAATGGACATAAAGGAAAAAAAGAATGAATAATGCAATAATAGACTAACGCTATGCATTGTTATTTAAATAATACGTCGAAGCGTACTGGTACAGGTAGTGCAATAAGCAGAAAGTAGGACTATTCGAAATGTCATATCCAAGGGCAAGCTGTGTATGAATAGTAGAAAGCGAGTATTATTATTAGAGACCACCTGGGGGTTCCATGTACATCTTGGCTTCTTGCCGCCTTGGTTGTTCCTTCCCGTAATGTGTCCGGCAATCATACTACCAGAAAGGGCTTCCAGAGTATTAGGCCCTGAAAGAGAAAAGAAATGATAAAGATATACAACTTCTAGGGCGGTTAAGCCGCATTGCGGGACGTGCCTTGATCGTGCTCCCGCCTATGTCCATGGTATTTTCATTGCCCCTAGGGCGGATTTCGTCGCTTGATTGGGACTGGGACGGGGGCCGAATTGCTAGGCGAGTTCTGAATGTGCCAGGCGATCCTGTTGCAGTTTACTCCGGACACGCTTGAAGGTGTTCGGGGGCTGTATCGCCGAATTAGTGGTTTGCCTTGAAAGCTGCTTTGTGCTTCTGCTGCGAGGGCCGCAGTGTGCTCTTCTGTGCGGAGCGAGCGTTCTGTGTTTCCGTTCACTGTTATGACCCCTCGAGGTCCTGGAATCTTGAGCTTGAGGTATGCGTAATGCGGTATTGCATTGAATTTTGCTAATGCAGTTCGTCCGAGCAGTGCATGATAGCCACTGCGAAACGGGACGATGTCGAAGATTAACTCCTCGCTTCGGAAGTTGTCCGGTGATCCTAAGACTACTTATAGTGTGATTGAGCCTGTGCAATGGGCCTCGACACCTGGGATGACGCCCTTAAAGGTGGTTTTGGTGTGTTTGGTCCTCAAGGGATCGATACCCATTTTTCGCACTGTATCCTGATAGAGCAGGTTCAGGCTGTTGCCGCCGTCCATAAGGACTCGAGTGAGATGAAATCCGTCGATGATGGGGTCTAGGACCAGTGTGGCGGATCCGCCATGACGGATACTAGTGGGGTGATCCCTGCGATCAAAGGTGATCGGGCAAGCAGACCATGGGTTAAACTTTGGGGCGACGGGCTCCATCGCATAGACGTCCCTTAGTGCACGCTTCCGCTCCCTCTTGGGAATGTGGGTTGCGTATATCATGTTCACCGTCTTCACTTGTGGGGGGAACCCCTTCTGTCCTCCCGTGTTCGGTGGCCGGGGCTCCTCCTCTTCATCACTATGCAGCCCCTTGTCCTTGTTTTCGGCATTTAACTTGCCGACCTGCTTGAACACCCATCATTCTCTGTTGGTGTGATTGGCTGGCTTGTTGGGGTGCCGTGGATTTGACACGAGCGATCTAGTATGCGATCCAAACTGGATGGAGCCAGAGTACTTCTTTTAAATGGCTTTTTCGCTGACCGGATCTAGAGCCTCTGAATCCGGCATTGACTGCCGTATCCTCGATGTTATCACCGTTATTGCGGCACTTTGGTCTGTTGCAACGTTGTCTGCCGTTGGAATCTTTGGAATCCGAAGTGCCCGGATTCCTCGATGTGTTATTGCTCCGAGCCAGCCAGCTATCCTTGCCCACACAAAAGTGGGTCATTAGTGTCGTGTGGGATGCCATAGACTTTGGCTTCTCCTGGCCAAGGTGGCGGGCAAGCCAGTCGTCACGGATGTTGTGCTTGAATGCCGCGAGGGCCTCTGCGTCCGGACAATCGACAATTTGGTTTTTCTTAGTCAGGAACCGAGTCCAGAATTGTCTAGCCGATTCCCCTAGCTGCCGAGTTATATGGCTCAAGTCATCAGCATCCGGTGGTCGCACATAAGTGCCCTGGAAGTTGTCAAGGAATGTGTCTTCCAGATCCTCCCAACTGCCGACGGAGTCTGCTTGCAAGCTGTTCAGCCAATGCCGAGCTGGTCCTTTGAGTTTTAGTGGGAGGTACTTGATGGCGTGTAGATTATCACCGCGAGCCATGTGGATGTGAAGGAGGAAATCCTCAATCCATACAGCGGGATCTATTGTACCATCATATGATTCGATATTTATGGCTTTGAAACCATCCGGGAATTCGTGATCCATAACTTCATCATTGAAGCATAGGGGGTGTGCGGCGCCTCTATGCCGGGCTATATCCCGACGCAGTTCATATGAGTCTTGTCTGCTGTATTCAGCCTAGCCGGATTTGCTTTTGGCGTATCCGGCGCGACGATCATCATCCCGTGTTGGTGCGCGTGCCCGTGACCCGTATATTGACCTTGCAAGTTTTGCCTTACTGTCCAATACGTCTCGCAGGTCCCGTGTGTTGCCCCAAGCCTTGATATTTTGGATTGAGTGGCGGCGGGGTGCGGGCTTAACTTTAGGGTGAAATGCCTCTTTGGCTCGGCCACGTAGTGGCCGGTTAGCCGCATCGTACACTGGTGCATGGGGTTTCAATGCTTCCTCCTCGAGGTGAATTAGCAACCTGCGTTTTGGGTAAGTCTTGGAGGGGCGCTCGAGTTCATATTCCTCGGCCGCAAGGACTTCGGTCCATCTGTCTGCTAGCCAGTCTTGATCACCTTGAAGCTGTTGTTGCTTTTTCTTCAGGCAATTTGCTGTGGCCATAAGCCGGCGCTTGAAGCACTCCTGTTCGATGGGGTCCTCAGGAACGATAAATTCTTCGTCGCCGAGGCTCGCCTCATCTTCGGAGAGAGGCATGTAATTGTCCTCCTGTGGTTCTCCATCTGCTGCCTGCTCTGGAGGGCTGGCTTGTTCATCCTCCGGCTCTACATCATGCTGGAGGGGATTGTGGTTGTCTTCGGCACTATCCGGAGTGTTATTATCTCCTATGCCGGTATCACTACTTTTGCTGTGGTGGGACTTAGAGCGGCGCTTGGGTTGCTTCTTGGAGGGGTCATCCTCCACTGTCTCGTCGCCATTGCCTTCTTTAGGGGTCTCCACCATATATATGTCGTATGATGAGGTAGCGGTCCAGCGCCCTGTGGGCGGTGGTTCCTACTCATCTACTGCATCGTCGTCCATACCATAGATGTCTTCGGAGTCGAAGTCGAGCATGTCGGTTAAATCGTCGACAGTGGCTACTAAGTGGGTGGTGGGTGGGCAGCGAATTTCTTCGTCGTCCGCATCCCATTAGAGCCCAACATAGTTCGGCCAAGGTTCTCCTGACAGGGAGAGGGACCTCAATGAATTTAGCACATCGCCGAAGGGCGAGTGCTGAAAGATATCGGCGGAGGTGAACTCCATGATCGGCGCCCAGTCGGATTCGACGGGCACGGATGTAAGCGGCTCAGAGTCCGTGGCCGGAAGTGAATCCAGTGGTTCGGCGACACGGCTCTCATAAGGGGTGAAGTCAGCATCCGGCTCCATCGCCACTGAGAGTGCGATCTCCATGGCGGGGTCTATCCCTCCGCTCTCGGATGGCGCGATTTGCTCTGGATTGACGACCGGAGTAGTTGCAGATGCAATCTCCCGAACACTGTCCGATGGCAGAGTTACATCGTGCTCGTCGTTACTGTGCGGCACACCTGACACGGGCGCGAATCCGTCGAAGATCAAGTCTCCATGGACGTTGGTAGTGTAGTTTAAGTTTCCGAATCTGACCTGATGGCCAGGGGCGTAGCTCTTGATCTGCTCCAGATGGCTAAGCGAATTGGCCCGCAGTGCGAAGCCACCGAATACAAAGATCTGTCCGGGGAGGAAAAACTCAACCTAGACCCCATCGCTATCGATGATCGAAGGAGCCATCAAGCCTTATGGTTACGACACAGTGGAACTCTCAATGAAAGCACCAATGTCGGTGTCAAAACCGGCGGATCTCGGGTAGGGAGTCCCGAACTGTGCGTCTAAGGCGGATGGTAATAGGAGACAAGGGACACGATGTTTATCTAGGTTTGGGCCCTCTTGAAGGAGGTAATACCGTACGTCCTGCTCGATTGTTCTTGATGATATGAGTATTACAAGATTTGATCTACCACGAGACCGTAGAGGCTAAACCCTAGAAGCTAGCCTATGGTATGATTGTATGTTGTCCTACGGACTAAACCCTCCGGTTTATATAGACACCGGAGGGGGCTAGGGTTACACAGAGTCGGTTACAAGGGAGGAGATCTACATATCTGTATTGCCTAGTTTGCCTTCCACGCCAAGGAGAGTCCCATCCGGACACGGGACGAAGTCTTTAATCTTGTATCTTCATAGTCCAACAGTCCGGCCAAAGGATATAGTCCGGCTGTCCGGAGACCCCCTAATCCAGGACTCCCTCACCTCTCGTCAATTTCTTTCTCAGGCCTGGGTCGACCTAGCGGGACGGTCTAAAAGTCCGGATCCGTTACCCGAAGACGAAGAAACCGCACTCCTGACGAAGATGCTATTTCCGGCGCCTTACGACGTGCCGGAGAAGAAGGTCAAAACCACGGCCAAGGGACCAGGAGTGGGCTTCGCCGAAGGAGCACCTTGGTCATCTCATCTGACGATGAGACAGCCCCCTTAACCGCCAACGATGACTACGAGGAGGGAGGCGACTCCCCTCCTGCGAGAGGAAGGGAGAAAAGGGGGCCTCCACGAGTTTGGAGGCGGAGGCACCTAAGAGGGGGAGAGGCTCCCTCGTGGATAACTCCGCGTGGGATGTTGATAGCAGTCCGGAGCGACCTCGTCGGACCAAGCCTCAGGCCGCCTCGTGAGTACCAGAATCAAAAACATCTGGCCTTCTCGGTTTGTAATATTGACACATCTTAAACCTTGTCATTGCAGTCCGGCACGCGATGGCTCCCCACGATCCTCGACAGAGGATTCGCTGGACTCGAAGGAGATGGCTAGCATGTCTCCGCCACCTGCTCATTCCCTCTGACCCAAGGGTGATGACGAGGTGGTGTCCAAAAAGACTTTCCCTGGCTGGGGGGAGATTCCGAAGACCATCGGGGTGACGTCCCATGATGTCTCCTCGGCTGCCGGACATACGGGGAAAAAGTCACCACGGGGACTGGTGACGGGGCCCGAGTTCCCTTCGGGCCTCAGCCGGATACCATTTCGGAGATCTGCACGGCTCCGGGGGTCCAGCGAACGGCATTCCCCCCGAGGAGGGAATGTGTCTGTTCCACCGGTGACCTCTGTCCAACCAGTGGCCGCTGGAGGCGCTACGAGGCGCCTCTATCGTGGATGAGCATCGTGTCTTTATGGACACAGTAATAGAGAAGGTTCATTCTGTCAAAAGCGGACTGACCGAAGCCTGCACCAGCCTTCTAATGTGCTTTGAGGTAAGTAATGTGACTGTAGGAAAAATATCACCATATAGACAGTAGCCCCTGATGCTCTATTTGGTGTTCGGGAGAAAAAGGCGAACAGAGGATCGAGAATAAATATCGCATGAGTCTAACATGAGTTGTTTGTGTGAATAATCAGGTCTCGCTACAGGCTGCCACTGCTCATGCTGCAGAAGTTTCTGGACTGAAGCGGGAACTAGAGCGGGCCGAGGAAGAGCTCGGCCTCGTGAAGAAGTAGCTGGAAGATAGCCAAGGTATGCAGTAACCTGTGGGTATATTTCAAAAAAATGAGTAGTCCAGCCGGACTAAAGTGTCATAAACTTTATTAGTGGCCACGAACGAGGTGGCGGCCCTTAAGAAGGCGTTAGCCGAGGCCGAGGACAAAGCGGCCAAGGCACGCACCGCGCGTGAGAAGCACGAGGCCCAGGTTGGCGAGGCACAACAACAGCTCCAGGGCGCGATCGAGAGATTTGAGTCCTTGGAGCGCGATTCTAAGGCGCAAGAGTCTGAACTGGCGAAGGTACACCGGAGCGCACGGGATGCACGAGCCGAAGCCCAGGACGCCCTCCAGGAAATTCAGGCGGCCAAGGAGATTGTGGCGGGTAATTCTTTCACCATGCAAAGCAAGTATGTAGAAGAAACGTTCCTTGTACTTATCCGAATTTGGACTTTCCAGTGGCATTTACGGATCTGCCATGCAGTATATTAGATGCTGCCGAGCATTATAGAGCTAAAGAAGGGATGTTGATAGAGAAGCTATTCTGGTCCCAATATCTCGGACCTGAATATCCGTTGTCCTTCAGTGACCAACTAAAGTAGTTGGTCGAGCTGCACAGGTCGGCAGAGCTAGCCATGAAGGACCTGATAGTCCTGCTGTGGCCTGTCGAGCCTATACCTAGCAGCTACTTTGGACTTGTTAGGTGGCTCGTAAGTGCCTGTCCATGGCTCGAAGCCGTGAAGCGGTCGGTCTGCATTGAAGGTGCGCGTATGGCCTTTGTCCACGTCCAGACGCATTGGGCAAAGTTGGATGCCAAGAAGTTGATGACCGAGGGGTCGCCGGAGGACAAGGAGCATCGTCGACCCGAGCTCTATTTTTATGGCGTCCTAGAGGGGTCCCGCCTTGTGGCGGAGCAATGTTCGAAGGATATCATATTCCCATGAGAACATGTGTATTAGCTTGCCCTGTAATATGGAACAATGGTGTTATGTGTATAATGCTTATGTTTTAGATTTACCTCTTGTGCGGCCGTTTATTAACTTTGAGGGTTGACCAGTCGTCGGCTTCTGCCCCCACGTAGATAGTACGGGGGTGTTCGGTATAAATCTAAACAGTCTTTACTCTACATTCTGGTCCTTAAAGGAGGTGTTTAGCGCAACGAACAAGGCAATCAGACTATGTGGCCTTTACCGCCCTCACATAGCCATAGGAGTTTGACAATTAAGAAAGTTTGGCGAATCCCCTGGTATTCGGAAGACTGGACTAGGGGTGCTGTGCACACCTAATTGGGGGAACTAATTCCTCGCAAGAAGCGGAAAAAAATCTCTAACGATGTGGAACCTCTCGAACAGCTGACCGACTCTCTCCGCATCATGACAGCCAGTTTTCGGCTTTCTCTACTGAGGTGCTCGTCCGGAAGAACCGGGACATAATCGCAGTAGTTCTCCCTTTACTACCCTAGCTGATATAGCGGAACGTAGGGTAGCAAGCACAGGAGTCGGGCAACCCAACTATTAACCAAACACATGATTCGGAGCCGATGCATATAATCCTATAAGTTTGGGGTGCCGAACTATACTGTAAAAGTGTTCAGACTTTTTATTGCCGTAATGTTGGGTGTAATGAAGCCCCTGGCATAGTAATACGTACCATGGTGTACGTGGGCAGTGAATAATTAATACCGAGGTGAGTAAACGAAAAAAATGGAATAATAAGCTGACGCTACCATGCATTCACCATTGTGATGTAACTAGTACGTCAAGGCATACTTTGTACAAGTAATGCGATAAGAAAGTAGGGCTATTTAACATGCCGCAACCAAGGGCGAGCTACGTGCGGGTATGAAAAGCAAGTATGGTAATTGTTTAGTAGAGACCACTAGGGGATTCCCTTGTAAGCCGGAGTTCCTTGCCTCCTAGGTGTGTTCTGAAAGCGGGTTGTCCACATAGACCTTCAAAAGAGAAGAAATCCCGTAAAAAAGGGGTAAGAGCGTGCGAATCCCAGGGTCGGTCGATCCATAAAGTGGATCACGAACGAGTTATGCCTTCGTCAATTCCCATGGGGTTTTGAGTGCGTAGTTTATGTATGCGCGGTATTAGTCCCATTGCTTCATCGGGGCTGGGACGGAGGTCAAATTGCTAATTCGGCTCTTGATGAGCCGAGCTGTCCTGCTGCAGTGTGGTCCGGACACTCTTGATGATGTCCAGGGGCTCGGCAGCTAGATTATAATGCTGCTTGAGAAGGCCGCTTAGTACTTCTGCTGCTAGGGCGGCAGTGCGCTCCTCTATGCGGAGGGAGCATTCCTGTTTCCATTTACTGTAATGATGCCACGTGGACCGGGCATATTGAGCTTGAGATAAGTGTAATGTGGCTCCGCATTGAATATAGCGAACGCGGTTCATCCGAGCAGGGCATGATAGCCGCTGCGAAATGGGACTATATCGAAGATTAATTCTTCGCTTCAGAAGTTATCCGGGGAACCGAATACTACCTCCAGCAATATTGAGCCCGTACAATGGGCCTCTACGCCTGGTATGACTCCTTTAAAGGTAGTCCTCGTGGGCTTGACCCGTGAGGGGTCGATGCTCATTTTATGTACTGTGTCCTGATAGAGCAGGTTGAGGCTGCTACCACCGTCCATTAGGACTCGTGTCAGGTGGAATCCGTCGATGATTGGGTCGAGGGCCAGTGCGGCTAAACTGCCATGGCGAATGCTGGTTGGATGATCTCGACAGTCAAAGGTGATCAGAAATGACAACCACAGATTGAATTTTGGGGCGACTGGCTCTAACGCATAGACGTCCCTAAGTGTGCGCTTGTGCTCCCTTTTGGGGATGTGTGTAGCATATATTATGTTCACCGTTTTGACTTGAGGGGGAAATTTCTTTTGCTCCCCAGTGTTCGGCTGTCGGGGCTTCTCGTCATCGTCCTCTCTCTGTGATTCTCCTTCCTTGTTTCTGTTGTTGACCTTGCCGGCTTGTTTAAAGACCCGGCAATCTCTGTTAGTATGGTTGGCCGGTTTGTCTGGGGTGCCATGTATCTGGCAAGGACGATCGAGTATGCGGTCCAAGCTAGATGGTCCTCCACTGGTCCTTTTATAGGGCTTCTTTCGCTGGCCGGAAATGGAGCCACTGAATCCGGCGTGAACTATAGTGTCTTCAGCGTTATCGCCATTGTTTCAGCGTTTGTGTCTGTTGCGCCGGAGCTTGCCGGTGTTGTTTTTGGCCTCAGAGGGGCCTATTTCGTTGGTTGTGTTTGTACTGCGAGCGAGCCAACTATCCCCTCCCGCGCAAAAGCGGGTCATAAGTGCCGTGAGGGCTGCCATGGATCTCGTCTTTTCCTGGCCGAGGTGGCGGGAAAGCCATTCGTCTCGGATGCTATTGTTAAAGGTCGCTAGGGCTTCAGTGTCCGGACAGTCGATGATCTGGTTCTTTTTGGTTAGGAACCTAGTGCAGAATTTTCTGGCTGATTCTCCAGATTGTTGAACTATGTGGCTTAAGTCATCGGCATCGGGTGGCCGGACATATGTACCCTAGAAGTTGTCGAGGAAGGCCTCTTCCAAGTCCTCCTAGCTGCCAATGGAGTTCTCAGGCAGACTATTTTGCCAGTGTCGGGCTGGTCCTTTGAGCTTTAATGGGAGGTACTTGATGGCATGGAGGTCATCTTCTCGGGCCATGTCTATGTGAAGAATAAAATCTTCGATCCATACTGCGGGGTCGGTTGTTACGTCGTATGATTCAATATTGACAGGCTTGAACCCCTCAGGGAATTCATGATCCAGCACCTCGTCTGTGAAGCAGAGAGGGTGTGGGGCGCCTCTATAGCGGGCCGTGTCACGGCGTATCTCCGACGACGTCCGTCTGTGGCTATCGGCCCGGGTGTGATTAAATTTGTCACGTCCGAATAGGTAGCTGTCGTCCCGAGTATGGAAACACCCTCGCGATCCGTATATAGATTTGGTGTGTCCTGCTCTATTTCCCAATTCCTGCCAAAGATCGAATGTATGGTCCTGAGCTGGTCTGTCCCTATTTTTGCGAGGCGGTGGGGCGGGCTGTTGTTTGGTCTGAGCCGCCATTTTATCCCGACCGCGGGGTGGCCGGTCCGCCGCTCTATCCCGACCACGTGGTGGTCGGTCCGCATTGCGCGAGGGAGGTATGGGATCTGTTGCCTCCTCATCAAACTGAGGTAGCAATCTGCGTTTTGGGTACCTTTTGGTTGGGCACTTGAGGTCGTATTCCTCGGCTGTCAGGACATCAGCCCATCTGTTGATGAGCAGGTCTTGTTCAGCTTGAAGTTGTTGTTGTTTCTTTTTCAGGATCCTTGCAGTGGCTATGAGCTGAAGCTTAAAGCGCTCCTGCTCGAGAGGATCCTCAGGCACGATGAAGTTTTCGTTGCCAAGGATTGTCTCCTCCTCGGAGGGTGGACGGTAACTATCATCCTCTGGGTCATTTTCTATGGCCTGTTCGTCAGGGTTGTCTTGCCTGCTGTCGTGTTCCTGTTCGGATGTAGCCCTGACAGGGTCTTCATTGTTTTCGGCATCACCCGGAGTACTATTTTCTCCGGTGCCAGTGTTGCCGTCCTTTGAGCGGCGGGGCTTGGGTCAGTGCTTGGGCCATCGGCACTTGGACTGTGTGTCGGAGGTTTTATTCGCATCTGACTCTTCTTTGTCGTCGCCAGATCCTTTAGGTGTATCAACCATGTACACGTCATACGAAGATGTTGCTGTCCAACGTCTAGTGAATGGCGGGTCTTGGCATTGCTCCTTATTGGCATCGTCGTCCATACCGTCGATGTCTTCGGAGCCATAGTCAAGCACGTCGGTTAAGTCATCGACGGTGGCTATGAAGTGGGTGGCGGGTGGAAAGCAAAATACCTCATCATTCATCTCTAGCTCGAACCGGACATAGTTCAGCTGTGAGTCCATCTCCAAGGACAAATTCTTTAAAGATTTTAGCACGTCCCCCAAAGGAGAGTGCTGCAAAATGTCAGTGGCGCTGAATTCGAAGATCGATAACCGATCCAGCTCGGTGTCCGCGGTCGTACACAATCCGGAACTTATAGCCGGAGACGAGTCCAAAGTTCCGTTAAAGCGAATATTGTAGGGCGTCGAGTCCATGTGCGGCTCCAACGCCGCGGACTCTGAGGCCTCGGATGGCTCGATTTGCTTCGGCTCTAAGGTTATTGCAGCCATAGGGACCATCTCCTGGGTGTGATCTGATGACGGATTTAAGTCACGTGCATCGGGATGAGGGGGAGTGATTGCTGCGGGTTCAAATCCCTCGAAGATCTAGTGTTTATGGATATCCACGACGTAGTTCAAGCTTCCGAATCTGACCTGATGGCCAGGGGCGTAGCTATCGATATGCTCCAGATGGCCAAGTGAGTTGGCCCGTAGTACGAAGCCGCCGAATATGAAGATCTGTCCGAAGAGGAAGGTTCCTCCTTGGACAGCATCATTATTTACGATTGAAGGGGCCATCAAACCTTTTGTCGACGGCACAGTGGAACTCTCAATGAAAGCACCAATGTCGGTGTCAAAACTGTCGGATCTCGGGTAGGGTGTCCCGAACCGTGCGTCTAGGATCGATGGTAACAGGAGACGGGGGACACAATATTTACCTAGGTTTGGACCCTCTCTATGGAGGTAATACCCTACTTCCTACTTGATTGATCTTGATGAATATGAGTATTGTGAGAATTGCACACACCCTCAAATGAATTCTTGACGCAGTGATACTTCTTGCCATCATTGTTCATTCCTCGGTTCCCATGTTATTGTAACTGGAATGCCGACAAGTGAATCGTGATGTGTGAAATCAATACTCCTAGCAGCCTTGTTCCTTGGTAGTTAAAGGACAATAATTTCATTCTTAGCGCGTTGGTTCTTAACTCATCATTCTAAGACTGATTGTGCTACCTAGTCTTTATCCCCTGGTGCATTGTTCGATCAACGAGTTAGGATTATGTCAATCCCTTGCTCTTTTGATCATTTCGTCTTGCCTTGAAAAGCAAGATTGTTCTCGAGCTTAATAACATATCGGTGGTTTGTGATTTACCGATTATCTTCTCGGAAGTATCACCAGGTTGTCCCCTGACTGTTATGTTGAGTTCGTGATCAAGTTGGTTTTCCATTAAACCACCCTTTCTCCAAGAATCTATGTTGGATACCCCTGAGCTAGTTAGTTAAGCTAAACAACAACTTGGAGAGTTGGAAGATAAAAGCTTGTCTGACTTAGTTCGTGTCAAGGGATATCTTTTGTGTGTGTGTGTTGAAGAAAGATGATATCTTCATCGATTGGTCCTCGCGATCAGTTGTTGGACCTATTGTCTTGTCAAAACTTTGATTTGAGTATGGGCTATCACCAAATCAAATCAGAACCAATGATGTTCGTAGTGTTGTCTTACTCGTGGTTGATCCTCGAGCATACACCATTATATCATTTGTTCTGACCAATGCTATTGCTTTGTTCACATAGTTGTGGAATTCCATCTTCATGGAAATCTTTATGATTTGTTGTTGAGCCCATCAGCAGCATCTTATCTTCTCCATGGCTCATGTCGAACATCAAGCTAGTGTTGGAAACTTGTGCAAGCATTTCATCGTGTTTCGTTCATGAAGCATATGTTTGGATGAAAGAAATGACTATCTTTCATTCACGTGCACTTGGTGAACGTTGCCACCGTGAATTCGAGAAAGTTAGTTTTGCTTCCTCTAGAATCATCCCAAGTCAGTCATGCACATGTGCGAAGTATCCTATGGCTTGGAGACTTGCAACCTTCATTCTATACGTATCCCTAGCACACGAAGCCACCGATTGATTTGTTCAAGGATAAGAAGTTTAAATGCTATTCCCGAAGGGCCCAGACGGACATGCACCAGACTTTGTTATTTCAATGATGGTTCCCCATTTGAACCCGGTAGTGTGTTATTGTAAGACTACTATGTGATCATGTTTGTCTTGGATAGCGTGTCCATAGGTTTGTACCGGAACCAGCTCATGTTTTGGAGCTTGCTATCGTAGTTCATTTCCGGAGAATCTTGCAACGCCATCTCATCGACTTGTGTTGCAAACTTTCTTTTCAGACATGCGGAGTCTGAAGTATCCTATCGCCAATCGGATCTGAATCTCAGGAAGATATGATGACTGGAACATTCCCAACAGTTACATTTTGTTCCCAGCTTGCACCGCCATTGTGCCAATTTCCCATGGGCTGCCCTTCTCGGTAGTTGGTGTCCAATATCATCTTTAAAAGTGGACTTACCATGAGTCCCATCCATTGCCGATGTTAAGCAAAAATCATCCATTGCGTTGTCTTCAACAAGGTAGTCCACATCATCCATTCTAGTCCGGGTATGCCATTCCTCTGAACTTCACCAAATGATTGTAGGTGAATTGCCTTAGGCTGGTATAGAGAGTTTCAATGATCTCCGTATCAAAAGTAATTCATTTTGCCACTTAAGGGAATAACTCTATGAGTCATCTCCCCTAAGATGTCTCGTGATAGTATCATGGGTAACTTAACTCCTCGCTACCTTGAAACCCCCTCACCATCTATTTAAGCGTGGAATTGTTTCCTACCAAATCGAGCCACCACCTTCTATTTCCTATCACCCCAATGAGTGTCTCGTGTCTTAGCTCAAGAGATATTCCTAGGTCTCATTCCGTGAGTTGATCCTGAGTTGTTCGATCTTCGAGAAGATCGATCCTTCTAGAGTTTCCCTTTCTCCTTCGTGTCGTGTTGGACAAAGATCTCGAAGGCCAAGACGTCAAGATCATGTGGTAGAACGAATCAACATCTTTGATGAGGGCACTTGGATCATGAAGATCGTGCTAGCTTTGTATCCCCTCTGTCTTCTTACCTCACGTCTTGAATCTCGGGACGAGATTCTTGTTTAGTGGGGGTGAGCTGTCACATCCCTAGCTTATGGTACTGCCTGGTGTTTTGCATCTTGTTGCATCATGTTTAAATTCTATTTAAGTTGAAATAGGGATTGACCAAACCCTAGCATTAGAAAGAATTCAACTAGATTCAAATAAAAATATTTTCAATGAACCCAAAATGCCTTCCCAAAAATATTCATCATCTTTGGATTGGTCTAGAACCTCTGCCAAAATGGTGCACATTTTTCTAGGACACTTTGGATTTTTGAATTAATCCATAAGTAATTGAATTTGGACATTTAAATCTTATAAATATTTTTAATTGTCCAAATAATCCTGAAAGTACTTGAGGGCTGTTGGGAAATATTTCAAAGGTGCTTAAAATTATTTTCAGGATTTTACCAAGTGGCTTGGTATTTTTACTAAGTCAAAACCAATAGCAGAAAATAGAAAAAAAAGAAATAAAAGAGAGAGAGAGAGAGAGACTACCTGTGTTACCTCCAGGCCCAGCCCACGTGGCAGCCTGGCCACCTGGTCGGCCCACCGAGGGCAGGGGCGTCTTCTTCCTCCTGGTAGAAGGCAGAGGAGAAGACAGCCACAGCGCCGTGGCGTGCCACGCCGGCAGCTGCCTGCCTGGCTGCCCCCTCGTCGCCCTGTACTCCCTCCGCGATGCCACGCAGACCCCCTGGAACCCCCTCACACTCTCCCTCGCTCCTCCCCCCTCCTCCGTTTCTCTTACGCGTGACCGCCGAGCGCAGCCCTCGTCACCGACGAGCACCGCCGTGGCCACAGCCACTGTCTCACCTCGCCGATGCGCTCAGAGGCTCCGCCTCGACCCCCTCTTCCTCCTCACCGAGCCACGCCCCGCGGGAGCCCCTACAGCGCCGCCATCAGCTGCGTCTTCTTCCTCGGACTCCGGCGATCGCTGTCGCCACTCCGTCGTCTCCAGAGCCTCCCCCGAGCTGCCGACCATCCATGCGATGCACTGTGAGCCTCTGAACCGTTTCCCCCTACTTCCGTGCGCTAATTCGAGCTCTAGCTCTCATTTCCGTCGAGACCGAGACCTCGCCGGTGCCGGCCATGTCACTGTTGTCGTTTTGGCCGGCCTCCATCCAAACCAAGCACGTCACCGCACTCAGTACACCCCCAGGAGCATGTTTCACCCACCAGCTCCTCCTCCCGTGCACCACAACGCCAAACCCGCAGGTGCCCGAACGCCGGCCGCCGCCACGAGCTCGACTCTGGCGAGCTCGTTCCACCCTGCGCCTCCCGCGTGCCTCCCCTGGATGCGCGCGAGCAAGGGCAACCCTCTGGTGCCCTTGGCTTGGCCCAGAACCGCCCGTAGCGCCACTCCGACGATCTTCCGCCACGGTTTTGGTCGCTGCCGGCAGAACTCCGGCGAAGCCGACGTGGCGCTGTCATTAGCCACTGATGACGCCCTAACTAACCCACCTAGCTCACTGACACCTGGGCCCCACGCCCTAAATAATCTAGGTTTTATTTCAGTTTAGATTAGTTTATAATCACGCGGGACCCACCAGTCAGAGTTGACCATGCTGACGTGGCTGTTGACCCGGCCCCACATGTTTGTGACCCAGACAGCTCTGTGTCACTGACCAGTGGACCCCACTGGTCAGGTTTGACCTGGCCGACCCAGTTGACCCGCTGACATCACACGTATGTCATGCTGACGCATTAATTCAATTACTGGAATTATTCTTATACAGGAAATTCCAGAAAATAGTACAAACTTCTAAAATTCATAGAAAATCAACCGTAGCTCAGAATGAAATAAATTATATATGAAAAATGATCAGAAAAATCCAATCTATCCATCTGTACTGGTTTCATGCATGTTAGAGCAACTTAAACTTGCTGTTTAGCTCAAAACATGTTAATGCACTTTATAAACCCATAACTTGAGTTTGTATTCGAATCTTTGATTCAAATGAGCTCAAACCACCCTGGTTGTAGATGCATTAGCCCAACCCACTCATTTTGGCATAGCATATTCATGCATCATATTGTTGCATTGCATTGATTGTGTTTTCTCTCTGTTGCCGGTAATTGTCCCCTCTCAGTAGACGTTGCTTCGACGATGTGATCGTTGACACTGATGAAGACCCAGTGCTATCTTCAGAAGTGTCAGGCAAGCACAACCCCCTTGTTTATTCCGATACAATCCCACTCTCTCGCTCCTGCTCTCTTTTACTGCATTAGGACAACAAAGATTCATCTGTTACTTGTTGCGGTAGTTGAACCCCTTATCCTCTGCATGACCTGACATTGCCATAGTAAATAGATGAAACCCACTAGCATGAGTAGGAGTTGTTTGAGCCCTGATGTGCCTACTCATTCATGCTTGTTTTTCATGCCTGCTATTGCATAGAGTTGTGTCAGGTCTGATTCATCTGGGATGAATCGGAGGTGTGTGAACATGTCCTACTGTGTGTGAGCTAAGTGTGTGAACACGATTTGGTAAAGGTAGTGGTGAGAGGCCATGTAGGAGTACATGGTGGGTTGTCTCATTGAAACCGTCCTCAGGAACTGAGTTATGTGTCTGTGATCCATGAACAACTACTACCACTCATTGGGATCCTTAATTGACCCTCTCGGCTTCTTAATCACCCTAGTACTCTGTCCAGGAGTTGCAACTAGTTTATGGTGTTTGTAGGTTATGTGTTGGCGGCTGTGCGTAGCGCTGACCCTAGGGGTGGGCTATGATGCGGTAGATACACCGTGACACGGTGTACCGGGCACCCGTTTGGTGTCTCGGGAACCCTGTTCACATCGTTCGGGGCCGTATGTGGAAATCTCGGCCGGACTCCCTGCGGATGGAACCTGGATAGGCGATAAACCTGGACTAGAGACTTGAGTGTTTAGGTAGGCTGTGGCCGACACCCTCACCAGGCTTCCGCTTCAAGGTTGTCGAGATACATGACGTGTATATGGTGGTAAGTGGTGGGAGCGTGTGTGAAGAAGTACACCCCTGCAGGGTTATCAATATCTATTCGAATAGCCGGATTCCTCGGATATGGAAACTTGGACCCCTTGCATAGTTCTTAGAGAAGTGAAAGTGGATACTGTAAAACTCGCAAGATAAGTGTGAGTGCTATGGATGGCCTTCTCGTAGGGAGACGGGAGCAGATCCATAGTGGTGTATTGAATGGTGAATATGTGGACTCGTGTGCGCCACCTCAAAAGAGTTACTTGCAGTCATAGTTTAAGATAGCCACCGAGTCAAAGCTGGCTTGCTGCAGTTAAACTCCACCACCCCCCTGTTGATACCGATGCATATGTAGCTAGTTCTGAGTCTTGCTGAGTACTTTTGTACTCACGTTTGCTTAATTTATGTTTTGCAGAGAGACTTCAGTCTCGCTAGTAGTTTCGCGTGGACTTCGTCGTTTATCTTGATACCTCAGCTACGATCTAGTGCCCTCGGCAGGATCTGGTAGATAGTCAAACTTCTCAGCCTTTTCCATTTGTAGTTGTCTGTACTCAGACATGTTAAGCTTCCGCATGTGCTTTGATTTGATTGCTATGATTGTTGGGTCATGAGGCCCATGTTTGTAATATCTCGCTCCTCGGAGCCTAATGAATGAATACTTGAGTTGTAGAGTTATGTTGTGATGCCATGTTGTATTACCACATATCGAGCATATTGTGTGTATGATTGAAATTGTTGGTATGTGTGGGATCTGACAATCTAGTTGTTTATCCTTGGCAGTCTCTCTTATGGGGAAATGTAGTCTAGTTCTTCCATGAGCCATAGTAGTCTGCTACAACCCGGTTCACCGGAGTCCTGCTAGCCCAGCACTACTGCTCAGGACACTTGACTGGCCGGCATGTGTTTCACTCCGTTCTTGTGTCTGTCCCTTCGAGGAAATTTCACGCGGTGACATCCGGAGTCCTGTTAGCCCAGTGCTACAGCCCGGATTCACATGCTGCTGACCGACATGCTCGATGTGATTCATGTATGCCTGTCCCCATAGGTTGGTGCTGCTTTGGGTTCACGGCTAGCCATGTTGGCCCGGGTTCTCTGTCACATGGATGCTAGCGACACTATCATATACATGAGCCAAAAGGAGCAAACGGTCCCGGGCCATGGTAAGGCGACAGCCGTGGGAATACCGTGCGTGAGGCCGCAAAGTGATATCAGGTGTTACCGGCTAGACCAATGTGACTTGGAATCGGGGTTCTGACAGATAGACTGGTAGGAAAAGACCATCACTCGTCCCCGACCGCCACTCATAAGGAAGACAATCAATAAATAAATCATGCTCCGACTTCATCACATAACGGTTCACCATATGTGCATGCTACGGGAATCACAAGCTTCAACACAAGTATTTCTCAAATTCACAACTACTCAACTAGCACAACTTTAATATCACCATCTTTATATCTCAAAACAATTATCAAGTTTCAAACTTATCATAGTATTCAACACACTCATAAGAAAGTTTTATTATTAATCTTGCATACCAAGCATATTAGGATTTTAAGCAAATTACCATGCTTTTAATACTCTCAAAATAATCTAAGTGAGGCATGAAAGATCAATAGTTTCTATAAAAAAATCCACCACCATGCTCTAAAATATATAAGTGAAGTACTAGAGCAAAATTATATAACTCAAAAGATATAAGCGAAGCACATAGAGTATTCTAAAAAATTCCAAATCATGTATGGCTCTCTCAAAAGGTGTGTACAGCAAGGATGATTTTTTTAAACTAACAAGCAAAGATTCAAATCATACAAGATGCTCCAAGCAAAACACATATCATGTGGTAAATAAAAATATAGCACCAAGTAAAGTTACCGATAGAAATAAACGAAAGAGGGGATGCCTTCCGGGGCATCCCCAAGCTTTGGATTTTCGGTGTCCTTAGATTATCTTGGGGGTGCCATGGGCATCCCCAAGCTTAGTCTCTTGCCACTCCTTGTTCCATAATCCATCAAATCTTTACCCAAAACTTGAAACTTCACAACACAAAACATAAAGTAGAAAATCTCGTGAGCTCCGTTAGCGAAATAAAACAAAAGACCACTTCAAGGTACTGTAATGAACTCATTATTTATTTATATGGGTGTTATACCTACTGTATTCCAACTTCTCTATGGTTTATAAACTATTTTACTAGCCATAGATTCATCAAAATAAGCAAACAACACACGAAAAACAGAATGTGTCAAAAACAGAAGAGTCTGTAGTAATCTGTAGCTAGCGTAAGATCTGGAACCCCAAAAATTCTAAAATAAATTTCTGAACGTGAGAAATTTATCTATTAATCATCTTAAAAAAGAATTAACTAAATATCACCTTCCAAACAAAAATGACAGCAGTTCTCGTGAGCGCTAAAAATTTCTGTTTTTTACAGCAAGTTGAACAAGACTTTCCCCAAGTCTTCCCAACGGTTCTACTTGGCACAAGCACTAATTAAACACAAAAAACACAACCAAAACAGAGGATAGATAATTTATTTATTACTAAATAGGAGCAAAAAGCAAGGAATAAAAATAAAATTGGGTTGCCTCCCAACAAGCGCTATACTTTAACGCCCCTAGCTAGGCATAACAAGCAAGAATAGATCTAGGTATTGCCATCTTTGGTAGGCAATCCATAAGTGGCTCTCACAATAGATTCATAAGGTAATTTAATTTTCTTTCTAGGATTGTGTTCCGTGCCTTTCCTTAATGGAAATTGGAACCTAATATTTCCTTCCTTCATATAAATAATTGCACCAATCATTCTAAAGAAAGGTCTACCAAGAATAATAGGACATGAAGGATTGCAATCTATGTCAAGAACAATAAAATCTATGGGCACATAATTCCTATTTGCAACAAT
Source organism: Triticum urartu (assembly GCF_003073215.2). Taxonomy (NCBI): domain Eukaryota; kingdom Viridiplantae; phylum Streptophyta; class Magnoliopsida; order Poales; family Poaceae; genus Triticum; species Triticum urartu. The sequence continues at coordinate 325,051,351 of NC_053027.1, read as the reverse complement.
AAGAACATCATTAATTCTTCCCATAGGTTTCTTAATAGTGGAATCCGCAAGGTGCAAGTTTAGAGAGCAATCATCAAAATTACGGAAACCTAACAAATCACACAAAGTCTTAGGAATCGTGGAAACACTAGCACCCAAATCACATAAAGCATAGAATTCATGATCTTTAATTTTAATTTTAATAGTTGGTTCCCACTCATCATAAAGTTTTCTAGGGATAGAAACTTCCAATTCAAGTTTTTCTTCATAAGATTGCATCAAGGCATCAACGATATGTTTAGTAAACGCTTTATTTTGACTATAAGCGTGAGGAGAATTTAACACGGATTGCAACAAGGAAATACAATCAATCAAAGAGCAATTTTCATAGTTAAATTCCTTGAAATCCATAATAGTGGGTTTAGCAACATCTAGGGTTTTAATTTCTTCAATCCCACTTTTATCAAATTTAGCATCAAGATAAAAAGATTTAGAATTCTTAGAATGCCTTCTAGGTAAAGGTGGATCATATTCAGTCCCATCATTATCAATATTCATATTGCAAAACAAAGATTTAATAGGGGACACATCAATAACTTTTAGATCTTCATCATTATTTTCATAGGAACCAGAAGAACACGCTTTTATAAGGGCATCTTTCTTAGCACGCATCCTAGCGGTTCTTTCTTTGCACTCATCAATGGAAATTCTCATGGCTTTGAGAGACTCATTGATATCATGCTTAGGTGGAATAGATCTAGGTTTCAACGAATCAACATCAAGAGCAATTCGATCAACGTTCCTAGCCAAATCATCAATCTTAAGCAATTTTTCTTCAATCATAGCATTAAAATTCTTTTGTGAAGTAATAAATTCTTTAATATTAGAATCAAAATCAGAGGGCATCTTATTATAATTTCCATAAGAATTGTTGTAGGAATTACCATAATTATTAGAGGGATTACTAGGATAAGGCCTAGGATTGAAATTTCCTCTATACGCGTTGTTACCAAAATTGTTCCTACCAACAAAATTCACATCCATAGATTCATTATTATTCTCAGTCAAAGTAGACAAGGGCATATCATTAGGATCAGAAGAAACACTATTATTAGCAAATAATTTCATAAGTTCAATCATCTTTCCACTCAAAACATTAATTTCTTCTATCGCATGCACGTTTTTATTAGTAGATCTTTCAATGTGCCATTGAGAATAATTAACCATAATATTATCTAGGAGTTTAGTAGCTTCTCCTAAAGTTATTTCCGTAAAAGTGCCTCCCGCAGCTGAATCTAAAAGATTTCTAGAAGCAAAATTCAATCCGGCATAAAAGTTTTGTATAATCATCCATAAATTTAAACCATGAGTAGGGCAATTACGTATCATTAATTTTATTCTCTCCCAAGCTTGTGCAACATGTTCATGATCAAGTTGCTTAAAGTTCATAATATCGTTTCTAAGAGAGATGATCTTAGCGGGAGGAAAATACTTAGAGATAAAAGCATCTTTGCACTTATTCCATGAATCAATACTATTTTTAGGCAAAGACGAGAACCAAGCTTTAGCACGACCTCTAAGAGAAAAAGGAAATAGCTTCAATTTAACAATATCATTATCCACATATTTCTTCTTTTGCATGTCACACAAATCAACGAAGCTATTTAGATGGGTAGTAGCATCTTCACTAGGAAGGCCGGAGAACGGATCTTTCATGACAAGATTCAGCAAAGTAGTAATAATTTCACAAGATTCAACATCGGTAAGAGGAGCAATCAGAGTGCTAATAGAATCATTGTTGTTGGTATTGGTGACATCACACAATTTAGTATTATCTTGAGCCATCGTGATAAGCAAGCAAACTAACACACAAGCAAACAAAAAGCAAGCGGGCAAAAAGAGGCAAATAGAGAGGGGGATAGAGAGAGAGAGGGCAAATAAAACGGCAAGGGTGAAGTGGGGGGAGAGGAAAACAAGAGGCAAATGGCAAATAATGTAATGCGGGAGATAAGGGTATGTGATGGGTACTTGGTATGTTGACTTTTGCGTAGACCTCCCCGGCAACGGCGCTAGAAATCCTTCTTGCTACCTCTTTTAGCACTGCGTTGGTTTTCCCCGAAGGGGAAGGGATGATGCAACAAAGTAGCGTAAGTATTTCCCTCAGTTTTTAAGAACCAAGGTATCAATCCAGTAGGAGGCTACACACGAGTCCCTCGCACCTGCACAAAACAAATAAATCGTCGCAACCAACGCAAATAGGGGTTGTCAATCCCTATAGGGCCACTTACGAGAGTGAGATCTGATAGATATGATAAGATAATATTTTTGGTATTTTTATGATAAAGATGCAAAGTAAAATAAAGGCAACGTAAATAACTAAGTAGTAGGAGATTGATATGATAAAGATAGACCCCGGGGCCATAGGTTTCACTAGTGGCTTCTCTCGAGAGCATAAGTATTCTACGGTGGGTGAACAAATTACTGTTGAGCAATTGACAGAATTGAGCATATTTATGAGAATATCTAGGTATGATCATGTATATAGGCATCATGTCCGTGACAAGTAGACTGACTCCTTCCTGCATCTACTACTATTAGTCCACTCATCGACCGCTATCCAGCATGCATCTAGAGTATTAAGTAAAAAATAGAGTAACGCTTTAAGCAAGATGACATGATGTAGAGGGATAGACTCATGCAATATGAAGAAAACCCCATCTTGTTATCCTCGATGGCAACAATACAATATGTGCCTTGCTGCCCTTACTGTCATCGGGAAAGGACACCGCAGGATTGAACCCAAAGCTAAGCACTTCTCCCATTGCAAGAAAGATCAATCTAGTAGGCCAAACCAAACTAATAATTCGAAGAGACTTGCAAATATAACCAATCATACATAAAAGAATTCAGAGAAGATTCAAATATTATTCATACATAGACTTGATCAGATACCCACAATTCATCGATCTCAACAAACACACCGCAAAAAGAAGATTACATCGAATAGTTCTCCACAAGAGAGGGGGAGAACATTGTATTGAGATCCAAAAAGAGAGAAGAAGCCATCTAGCTACTATGGACCAGAAGGTCTGAGGTAAACTACTCACACTTCATCAGAAGGGCTATGGTGTTGATGTAGAAGCCCTCCGTGATCGATGCCCCCTCCGACGGAGCTCCGGAACAGGCCCCAAGATGGGATCTCGTGGATACAGAAAGTTGCGGCGGTGGAATTAGGGTTTTGGCTCCGTATCTGATCATTTGGGGGTACGTGGGTATATATAGGAGGAAGAAGTACGTCGGTGGAGCAACAGGGGGCCCACGAGGGTGGGCGGGTGCCCCCTTCCTCGTGGCCTCCTGTTACGTGCCTTGGCATAGGGTCCAAGTCTCCTGAGTTGTATTCGATGAGAAAATCACGTTCCCGAAGGTTTCATTCTGTTTAGACTCCGTTTGATATTCCTTTTCTTCAAAACCCTAAAACAGGCAAAAAACAGCAATTTTGGGCTGGGCCTCCGGTTAATAGGTTAGTCCCAAAAATAATATAAAAGTGGATAATAAAGCCGGATAATGTCCAAAACAGTAGATAATATAGCATGGAGCAGTCAAAAATTATAGATACGTTGGAGACGTATCAACTATCCCCTTCGGTTTATATAAACACCGAGAGGATCTTGGGTTTACATGGCGTCGATTACATAAGAAGGAATCTTCGGTCGCCAAGCTTGCCTTCCACGCCGAGTAGAGTCCAATCCGGACACGGTGCGGTCTTCGCCCTTCATGTCTTCACAGCCCATTAGTCCGGCCCAAAGGATAACAGGCCGGACGCCGAGGACCCCTTAGTCCAGGACTCCCTCACCTGCGATCCTGCAATATAGGTCGTCCAATTTATATCTGACAGATAGGAAGGAAACAATGGCAATTTTGCAAAAATATACCCACACCCCTCTCCAGATTTGCAAATAAGGCCTTCCCTCGTTCATCCTTTTCTCCCACAAGATAAACTACTCATACAAATGCATCTTGATGCATGCAACGCATGGGCATCTTGCTAGTTCTAAAAAACTTTCCATCATTTGCCACACTACTGCTTGCAGATGAAAAACCTACCCAAGCACATCGCGATACATGAGCGACACACAATTACAAGCTAATATTCTATTGGACAATAGAGGCTATAAACAATTACTTTTATGGGAACAATAGCACCCAGGAAATTTGAAGGGTAGGTATGAACAAAATTGGAACTACACATGTACTGCTAAGTGATTCAATACACACATTATCAATTGAGGAGGAGAACGATGGTCGCGGCAGCCTCTATGAGTCATGGTCAGCAACGGGAGTCAGTTCATTGTCCAAGATGGTGTTGCTTCTGCGCTTGGCGTCGGCTTCGGGAAGCAGATCCGAGACCGTGGACGACAGTGCTGGGGAAGAGGCTCCGTGTACGATGACGACGATGGACCGGCTCTAGTGCGACATATGAGGTCGTCGATGAGGCAGGTGTGATGCGGTGGATGAGTGCGCCGATGTAGAAGGGGAGGAGCACGAAGGCTGTGGTGCCGTGGAGAAGTCTATTTTGCGGTGGGGATAGAAAATGGGGAGTATTCAGGTGTATTACTCTGGGTGCCGGGGTGGGGTTGGCTGGGTAGGGTGAACCTGAAGTTACGAAAACAGCCCCCTACCCTATTTAACGGTCGAAGTCGCCCACCTACCCCTCCCCGCGTCCGAAGTCGTCCGATCGAGATTTAACGGTCCGAAAACGGACTAGTTCCCCTAACCCTAGACCCCCTACCCTATTTAAGCAGCCCCCTTGCCATTTTTGGGCATCCCTAGCCCTTACCCTACCTCATAGCCGTGGCCAAACCCTCCCCTTCCTCGGATCCGGTGTAGACACCTCGCTCCCGCCACTTGGCAGCCAGCCATTGGCCAGCCTACCCAGCGAACCGCCTCCCAGCCAACCCCAGCGCGCCACGCGTCCCCCATGCGCCCCACTTCACCGTGGCCCGCGGAGCCTGCCGTTGGCCCATGCCGGGCCAGATCTGGGCCTGGAAGAGCCCATCTCCGCCCGAAGCGCCACCGCTGATCCTCCCGTAGCGCTCGATCCAATATGGATCGACGCAACTGCCCTCGCTTCTGCGCCACACCCTGTGAGCTTCGCCGGCGGCCACCGGAGACTTCGTCGTCATCAAGCTCCGCCGAAGGACCTCCCAGGCCGATCCCGCTCCCTCTCCTCTTCTCGATTTTCCCCTCGCGCTCCATCTCACCCGATCCTTCATCCCACAGGATCTCTTGACGTCGCCACGCCTCAGGCAACCCTCGCCGGCGCCTGCCTCTACCATTCCCTGCTGGATCTGGATGAGCTCCCTTGGTGCGGCCCATTCCCGGCGTCGTCTTCGCTTCCCGCGTCAAGCCAAGCTCGCCGGAGCCTTGCGCCATGGACGCACCTGCCTACAAGCGCGCGTGCGTGCGAGCGCTCTCCCCGAGCGTTGACCACGCCTCCAGCGCATCGGTAGCAAGGCCCGCCTCCAGCGTCATCGTGAGCCGCATGAGCAAGGCCTAGCCCAGCCGCTGCTAGATCCTAACCGGACCACCGAACGGGCCAAGCCCATGGGTGAGCAGCCCCAGCCCTCTCCTATGCACTATGGGCCCAGTCAGTTACAGCCCATGTTGTTTTTTTCCCTGAACAAATTTGTCTAATATCCAGTGTAAAACAGTTTTGCAGAAAAGCCCCCCTTCTTCTTGCATTTAATTACTCCACAACTTTGCATCGCAATTAAACAAACTTAACATGAAAGTTGCTTAGAATTTTGTGTAGTTTCATAATATGTCATTTTCATCCATGTTTAAAATGCTGTTTGTTTAAATTTGCTTAAATAACTTGTTAAAATGGTTTATTTCATAACTAAATAACCGTAGCTCCAAATTTAATTAACTTTATATGTAAATGGGGTAGAAAAATGCCTAGTTTAACATGGTGACCTTACTTTGCATTTTTAACAACTCTAAAATATGGTTTAGGGAAGAACAATACCTAATCCAAAAATATGCTCATGAGGAGTTTCCGGACTTGTTGTTTGTTGTTCCGGCCTCATTTAAACTTGCCTAGATAAGTAGTTTTCATTTGCTCCAACCCTTGCCATGTTTAAGAACATTTAATATTGTTGGGTACATAAATGAGATCGAACTAAATAATCGAATGTAGTGTCCGGCAATATGCAACTCGTTGAATTTGAGCTCCACTTAACTTGTAGTATTGTTTGTGCACTTTGCCATGCCATGCCTCATTAAATCGGACATGCATCATACTTTGTTGTGCATCATGCCATGCTTATGTAATAGTTGTTTACTATGTTGTGTTCTTCTTTCTGGTGTTGCTTCTTCAGGTTGGTTCCGATAATGTCGCGTTTGCGAGGATTCGTTCGACTTCATCCGCTTGTCTTCTTCATGGACTCGTTCTTCTTCCTTGCAGGATCTCAGGCAAGATGACCATACCCTCAAAATCACTTCTATCTTTTCTTGCTAGTTGCTCGCTCTATTGGTATGCCGCGATACCTACCACTTGCTTTATCATGCCTCCCATATTGCCATGTCAAGCCTCTAACCCACCTTGTCCTACCAAACTGTTGTTTGGCTATGTTACCGCTTTACTCAGCCCCTCTTATAGTGTTGCTAGTTGCAGGTGAAGATGGAGTTTGTTCCTTGTTGGAACATGGTCATTGTTGGGATATCATTATTATATCTTGTTTACTTTAATGCACCTATATACATGGTAAAGGGTTGAAGGCTCGTCCTTATGCCTGGTGTTTTGTTCCACTCTTGCCACCCTAGTTTTCCGTCATACCGGTGTTATGTTCCTTGATTTTGCGTTCCTTACATGGTTGGGTGTTATGGGGACCCCTTGACAGTTCTCTTTCAATAAAACTCCTCCAGCAAGGCCCAACCTTGGTTTTACCATTTGCCTCACCACCACCTACCCTTCCCTCGGGTCGGCCAGCCCGAGGGTCATCTTTATTTTAAGCCCCCCGGGCCAGTGCTTGTCTAAGTGTTGGTCCAAACCGAGTAGACTGCGGGGCCACCTCGGGGAAAATTGAGGTTTGGTTTTACTCGTTGGATGTCTCATCCGGCGTTTCCTTGAGAACGAGATATGTGCAGCTCCTATCGGGATGTCGGCGCATCGGGCGGTCTTGCTGGTCTTGTTTTACCATTGTCGAAATGTCCTGTAACCGAGATTCCGAGTCTGATCGGGTCTTCCTGGGAGAAGGAATATCCTTCGTTGACCGTGAGAGCTTGTGATGGGCTAAGTTGGGACAGCCCTGCAGGGTTTTGAACTTTTGAAAGCCGTGCCCGCGCTTATGGGAAGATGAGAATTTGTTAATGTATGGTTGAAGAGAACTTGAAACTTAACTTAATTAAAACACATCAACCGCGTGTGTAGCTGTGATGGTCTCTTCTCGGAGGAGTCCGAGAAGTGAACACCGTCGGTATTCTGGGAACGGGGGTCCCCAGACTTGCCTGCCTGCGGCCTACGGCATGGCTCAAAGGGGGGCCCAGCACGGCCCGTCTTCATCAACACAGACCCAAGACCCTAGCGAGGGCCAAGCCTCGCGGGGTGGACTACATGGAGCTTCCTCAGGCACGGCCTCATCATGCTGGCTCGCGAGGAGGCAGAGAGATCAAGGCAGGGTACCTCACGAGGTGCCCGTGACACAGGCCATGACGACCAAAGGCGCCAGGCGGGCGCCAGCCCGCGCAGTGTCCTCCTTTCCTCTTTGGTGCAAAGGGAGCAAGCGCAGGCGAGAGCATCAAGCAAAGGCACCCGTTTCGGTGCAACGAGACCAAGACCAGTCCAACGGCAGGGAGGAAGTCAAATTGGAGCCCAAGCCAGCGTCACCACCAGAGCCTTTGGCAGGCGAGGACCAACTTTAGTCAGGATAAATGTACCAGATGTTCCCCTTCAAAATGGCCAATTGTTGGCGCCCTTCCCGCTCAATATTTGGGAAGAGGCCCAGGGCCTTTGCCTATAAATAGGACTAGCCACCCCTAGGGTAAAAAAGGAGGACCGAAATCGGAGGGACCGAAATCAGAGAGGAGGACCGAAATCGGAGAGAGAATCGAGAAGAGAGAGAGAGAAGGGTGACTGAACTCCTCCTAGCAGTTCGTCACCCCAGCCAAGAACAGACCCTCGCGAGGCTGTTCTTCCTTGTATTGCTCATCATCATTAGCCCAAGAGGCAATCCACCACACCACACACTGGAGTAGGGTAATACACCACAACGGTGGCCCGAACCAGTATAAACCCTGTGTCTCTTGTGCTGTTCTTTCCATAGCTTAGATCTTAGCGAGGCGGAGGGGTGCAGGTAGGTAGAAGGCAAAATCTCCGCGCGCACCCCAGTGTTCGAACCTCAAGGGTCTGCCGGAACCCGAAATCCGACATTTGGCGCGCCAGGTAGGGGTGCGCCGGAATTCGTCCTCCACCACCCCGTTCTCCTCCGACCATCGCGTCCATGTCTGACGATCGCCGGGCCCGCGCCGAGCGCCGGGCCGCTCTCGCCTCCCGCGTCGCCTAGATGGCTCCTCTCAGCAGGCGTCCTCGTCGTTCCCCGTCACCTGCCATCAACGCCACCACTGGCCCGGTGGGTGACGAGAAGCAAGCGTCGTCTCAGCATCCGTCCGTGCAGCAAGATCGCCGCACCGCTACTCCCTCACTCACCCCAGCTGGTTCTTCGTCCCGCGCGCTCCGTGCACCCATGGAGGCTCGAGCTGCGCTCATCGCGGCAAACGAGCTCCTACGCTATCGTCCCGTCGACGACGTCTACTAAGAATGGCTCGACCGCATCGCTGAGCTCGTTCGTGACGCAGGGGGCTCTCCTGCATCGTCCGTTCCGCTGCACCGCACCCCGCCCCGCGCGGGCGACGAAGCTCCGGCGGCGCCCCGGCCGCCTCCTCCTCAAGAAGGCGCCATGGCTCCAAGGCGCGTGGCCCCTGGGCGGAACCCGCTCCGTCAGGTGCCAGCGCGGCAAGAGTAGAGCTGCCAAGAAGTCCCTCGCCCGCAAGAAGCTGCCCGGGCGCTCCCTGCTCTAGCACGTCACGACCATGCTCCGCTCCCGCACGTCAAGACCCCGCGCTGCTCCCAGCTGCAGCGCGTGGGGACACGCAAGACCAAGCTCTCCATCACCCAAGGCCTCCCGTGGCCACAGCTGGCTACTGTGCCTTCACCATCGAGCTACGTAGCGTCGCGTGGCCTGGCAAGTTCAAGCCAGACCTGCCTCCTCGTTATGACGACACGGCCGACCCTGCGGAGTTCCTCCAGCTCTATGAGCTGGGCATCGAAGCTGCCAACGGAGACGAGAAGGTCATGGAGAACTGGTTTCCCATGGCACTCAAGGACGGGGCCCGCACCTGGCTCATGAACCTGGCTCCAGGCAGGATCTCATCCTGGGACGAGATGCGCACCCACTTCATCGCCAACTTCCAAGGTACTCGCGACCGGCTACCCGCCGTGAGTGACATGCGCCGCATCAAGCAACAACCCGGAGAGACCCTGTAGAAGTACATCCAGCGCTTCAACAACGCACGCCTCAAGATTCCCAAGGTGACCGAGGAGGCCATCATCTCAGCCTTCTCCGATGGCGTGTGCGATGTCAAGATGAAGGAGGAGCTGGCGATGCATGAAGACCTGTGCACCTCCTTGGAGTTGTTCAACTTGGCAACCAAGTGCGCCAGGGCTGAAGAAGGGCGTCTCTCCCTCCTCGAGCTGCCTGCCATAGACCCAGAAGAGAAGAAGCCCAAGGCCAAGGATGTGAAGTGCAAGGGGGCTGCCGTGCTCGCGGCAGAACCAGACACCAAGCGGGGCAGAGATCAGCTCGAACCTTCCAAGGGCAGTCGGTACTGTGTGTACCACGACCTCCACACCCACAACACCAACGAATGTCAAGAGCTCCGAGCTGTGCGAGAAGGAAGGATCGGCCGTCGCCCCGACCGCGGTGACCGGAGCTACGATCGAGGAGGAGGAAGGAACGCAGGACGCTGGGAAGACCGCTGCCCGCGCCAAGGGTGGCGCGATCAACCTCGCGAGGATCGCTGGCAAGACCCGCCTTGCGAGGGAGACTGGAGGGACCAGCCTCGCGAGGATCGCCCGCAAGGCAACGCAGGCCTCCCTCCGCTGCCACCGCAGCCAAGGAGAAACGAGGACCGCCATCAGGACGAGGGGGCTGGGGGCTTCCAGGAGTCGCGTGCGATCGCCTGCATCCTGGGCGGGGCTCAAGCCCCAGCCTCTCAATGCATCTTCAAGCAGTTCGCCCGCGAAGTGAATGCAGTCCTCCCCAAGCTCGAAGCCACGCGCCCTCTCAGGTGGTCGGCGTGCGCCATCACGTTCAGCTCAGCAGATCAGCTCAAGTGTGCGGCCACAGCCGGAGTCCTCCCGATGCTTTGTTCCCCAATCATCAGCAACGTGGTGGTCACCAGGACCCTCATCGATGGCGGGGCAGGGCTCAACGTCCTGTCCGTGGAAACATTCAACAATCTCCAAGTGCCCTACAACCAGCTTCAGCCAACCAAGCCTTTCTCCGGAGTCACCAACGGCTCCATGGTCCCGATTGGGCAGGTCCGCCTCCCTGTCACCTTCGGGCCACGCGACAACTACCGCACCGAGCTCATCGACTTCGATGTCACCCACATTCGCCTGCCGTACAACACCATCCTTAGGTACCCAGTGCTGGCCAAGTTCATGGCTGTAACTCACCACGACTACAACGTCCTTAAGATGCCAGGAAGTGGCGGAGTCATCACGGTGCCCTATGAAGAGAAGGACGCGGTGTGTTCCCTGGAACGAGCCTTTCAGGCCGCATCACTAGAAGACCCGGATCGCGGAAGCAGGAGGCTTCCCGAGACCACCCCCAAGAAGAAGAAGACATCGTCCGGCCCGGCCCCTCAGGAGGCAGGCCCCTCAGGGCCCGCGCCTGCCCAGGGGGAACCTCCTTCCATCGCATAGGAAAGCGCGCCCGGCGCCCTCCCAAGGCAGGGCTCGGGGGCTCTCCCCTGGAGGGCCACCATCCTGGCTAAGGTCACGAGGGAGGCGCTTGGGCGCCACATGGAGGCGTGTTTCGAAGCACGTTTCCCTCAAGAAGGAGTGAGGCAAGGAGAGCCAGACCCTCAGGAGTTTGTCAGCAAGGCCATTCAGGAGCTACAGGAGTCAAGAGTCATGAAAGGCGGCCGCCGCCTACCAGCTGTGGCTCCCCATCCAGGCGAGGATGGTGGGCTGCGCGTCTGCATCGACATACCAGGGCTCAATCGAGTCGCCTCTCTGGAGCGCCTCTAGCCCTCGCGAGTGGGGCGCTGTGAAGGTCCACCCCACAGCTACGTTCTCATGCCTTACGGCTTGCCGAATGCGGCTGCCACGTGCCAGCACCTCATGAGGGGCATCATGGAGGCTCAAGAGGCCAGGCGTTCCACAGCCCTGGCGGAGATGGAGATGGTCCACGAAGAGCCACCAGCGCCTCCAGAGCCTCCCGAGCCCCCTGGGCCTGGGGGCTCGGGAGGATCGGCTTCCGCAGCCCACCGAGTCTGCTACACCAACACTCCTTCGTCCTCAACATCATCAGGTGACATCTTTCAAGTTTCATTTCCAGCTAGGAGCGCCCCCCAGGGCTGCATTATTCCCAGGCCGCGTGGGTCCGTCTCTGTGGCATGTATCCCTTTTATTTCATGTTGTTAGCTTACCTTGTTGGGAGCGCCCCATGGGCTGCATCATCCCCCAAGTCGCTCGGGCCAGACCCAGCGACATGTATCCCTTTTACGTTTATTTCCGGCTATGCGTTCAACCCACCATGCTTGATTATTTGCTGCCTGTCCACGGCGCCTCTTCTTCTCCATGCCGACCACTTGCACGTTAAAGGAGGGGTACCTGAGCATCGCGACTCAGGGCTCTTACTGGCTCACCAACCCTCACCCTCTGGCCTTGTCCATGACATCATGACCTGGCATACCAGCGACGGCTGAGACCAGCTCGAGGGCCGGGACCCGAGGACGTAGAGTGCCGGCATCTAACCAAATTTGCAGGGACACATCATAAGATAAGGCCCAGTGCCAGGCGCAACCCGCCTAGAGGTAGGGCCCCGTGAGTCCCGCGCTGGCTCACGGGTGCCTAGATACACCTCGCCAGGCCCTACCGTGCCAGCCACGTGTCAGGGTGGGGCTGTACATGCCCCGGGGGCTCCTCCCGGAGGGGAGCCCCCTCCCACGTACCAGTGGAAGCACCATGCTCCGCGCTGGCTAACGACACTGCCGAGGAGCGGCTATGCTCGTACACATACGGAAGCGCTATGCTCCGTGCTGGTGATAAACAACTGAGGGCGGCCCCCGAGCCGCATCAACCTCAGGGAGCCCAGAGCTCAGTGTCTAGCCTCATCGTAACGCCTCCCCTCGGGAGTGCCGCGCGAGGGCGCTGGGCACGGGGGCTGCGCCTGGGTCATGCCCAGACGCACGCCACCCAGCCAGGCCCCCCCGGGCCTGGTTCGTCGCGCATCTCTCCCCGAGCGGAGCCAAGGTACGAAGGTTGTTTGAGCGTCAAGGTGGACTCCTGAGCATCGCGACTCAGGAGCCTAACTGGTCACGTAGCCCCTCACTACTTAGTTCCGAAAGGCTAACGGCGGTTGAGGTATGCGCGTGGCCGGGCTCTGCAGACGTAGAACGGTAGATCCACCCACATCACACCTCCCTACTTGCTGTTCGTGCACCAAGGGGGACTCCTGAGCATCGCGACTCAGGTGCGTAACTTGTCACATAGCCCCTCACTCCTTGGTCCCGTCCTGGTTTCCGGTCGGGGCTAACGGCGGCTGAGGTATGTGCGGGGCCGGGCTCTGCCGGTGTAGAACATAAGCAAGTAGGAAGGAAAAGCGTAAATTTCAAGGAATTCAAAAGCAAGTATTACAGTCCACACTATTATCTCAATGCCAAACGCAAGTTTAAACGCCTCCCCGAGGCATGATACATGTGCAGGAATTAAAGGCAGGACAGGAGCCACAACGGAGTCACTTGTCGGCGGTGGAGCAGCGCGGAGTGGGTTCGCCTCATGGAGCAGCGGGGTCGGCAGCGCCTTGCTTCGGCTTGGTGCTGAAGGCCCGAAACTTCCCCAGCAGAGCCTCCGCGCGACCCTTCACGGCCTCGGCAGCGGCAGCGGCACGCTCGCCGCTTACTGGCTCCAGCAGGCTGTCGAGGTCGACGCCGGGATCGCGAAGGTAGATGTGGGTGAGGACCCGCGTCAGCATCGTAGAAGACAGGACACGCGCCTCGGCCTCGGCCGTGGGGCCAAGGCCAAGGGAGACATCTTCAAGAGCGCGAACCAGGAAGGGAAGCAGCTTGGCGGGGCCGTCCTCGGCGCCAGCCAGCGGGCTCTCCAGGCCGCTGGCGTAAAGCGTCCTCAGCGAGGAGCGAGCCTTCGCTCCATCTCCGCGAAGGCCACGCGGTCCTCGGCAAGAACCTGGGCCTTGTCGTCCAGCTCGACCTTCCTCGCCCCCAACTCCTGCTCCAGCACGCCTAGGCGGTCGCGTCACTTCCTGAGCTTGGCCTCCCAGCCCTCGACGGCCGCCTCGCGAGCCTTCACACCTTCTTCCTGCTCTTGGCGAAGGGGGACCTCTTTCGCGAGCTGGTCCCGCAGGCCTTGCAGCTCGTCCTCCAGCGCCTTGCAGCGACTACGGACGTCGACCACCTCCCCCAGGGCTGCATCACGAGCAGCCTTCGCCTCAAGGACGGCCTGCCTCTCCTCATCGCAAGCCGTCAAGGCCTGGACCAACGCCGCCCGAATGGAAGCATCGGAGCGAATCCATCCTGAAGCCAGCTCCAAGCACCCGGCCACCAAGCGAGGGTCGGCGCCCAGAAGATCCTGCCGCAGCCGGTCCAGCTCAGCAGCAGCACGATCCAGAACGGCAGGAGGAGTCGGAGAGACAGCAGTCGGTGGAGTAGGAGGAGAAGGCGGCAGCGTGACCACATCATCCTGAGGCGGAACTTGCTACGCCCCAACGGCTGAAGTGGCGGCAGCAGGCAAAGGCACCTCGGGAGTCACTTGGGCCATGGGGGCTGAGCTCGCCCCAGGCGGCTCAGCCAGGCCTCGTGAGGACGACCGGGCAGGAGAAGTCCGTGCATCGCGGTCACCTTCCTTCGCGGGCATAGGCGCTGCCACGAATGGAACCTCAGGAGCTCCCTTCGGCTTCTTTGCTGCGGGCGCCAGCCTATCCAAGAGATGCAGACGTCAAGCTCAGAAGCAGAACAAGAAATGAAGACAAGAATCAAGCACTCACGGGTCGCCGCCAGTAAGCTCAAGCAGCCTCCGGCCAAATTTGAAGCCTGAAAGCCGGCTGGAAGGGTCAACCTCGGGATGCTTGGAAGTGGAAGGCGCGTCTGCGGTCCGCCTCGGGGCCGGGGCAGACCCGCGGGAGATCAGCCCGGTCCTGTCCTTCATCGGGATCGGGGGCAAGCTCCCGCCATCCTGCTCGTCATCATCCTCATTGTCATCGCTCGGAGAGAGGAGGAGAACGCAGGACCTGCACCGGGGGAGGGGAGCCCTCGACTCTCCGTCAGTCGCCTCGGAGTCAGGCCCTTTTTCCCGCTCCCCTCCTTCCTCCTCTTCGCTGGAGTCGTCGGAGGACACGTCCACCGATTCCCCGAGAGTTTCCATGGGCACGGGCCCGTCCCCTTGAAGACGGTCATGGACTCCACTACCTTCTCCCAGTCATCGCGGAAGAACAAGGGCGTAGGAGCGCCCTCCAACCTCACCACATCGCCCCCGACCAGAGATTGGAGGACCGCAGCCAGATCTTTGTCGGCCAAGGCCGCGGGGCTCGGATGGGGCCTCCACATCGGAAGCGAGTACTGCCGAAGCGGAGCCAGCTGGTGCTCCAGGAATTCCCTCAGCAGCGACGCGCCGGTCAGCTTCGCTGCCGCCATGTTGGCTGGCCTCAGATCCGCGTCCATCTTCTCCAACACCAGCTTCGCGCGGGGGTCCACGAGCTCCGCTCGACCCCAATCGCTGGAGCTCGTGGGTTGCTCCGTGGGCAAGATCAGCCGAGGGTGGATGCGCCCAGCATCTGCCAAGACCCACTTGCTCCTGAAGCCCTCAATCCTTTTCCCGGGGTTCGAAATGGCAATGGCGCCACCGTACCCGATGAAGCTCGCGCACGGAAGCAGGACCGCGAGAGGTCCGAAGGTAGAAGTAGTGGTGCAGCAAGGCCATTGAGGGCTGCACCCCTACGTGAGCCTCACAATAATAGGCGAAGATTGCCTGGAGAAGGACGGAGTTGGGGTGGAGATGCAGAGCCTGTAGCTTATAATGGCAGAGGACAAAGAAGAAGAACTCGGAGAAGGGAGGCACCAGGCCAGCAGCAATGGCGCTTGCAAAGAACGGATAGAAGGTGCTCCCTTGGCTCTCAGGGGTGGCGGAGCTGGCCTTGAACACCTTCCCCCCGTCGATGCCCTGCGCCGCCGCCATCTAGCGCAACCGGGCGAGGCTCGCCTCCGACACGTTCGGCGAGTCCAGGGCAGATGAGTACCAAGCTCCGACCGGGGACTGACGAGGCGCCATGGCTTCCTAGGTCACGCGGTCAGAGTAGATCTGGAAATTTTGGAGGAAGGATGGAGAGGCGCAAGAAACGGGATTTGAGTAGCAACCGGAGAAAGCAAAAAGCAAAGCCTAGGCTGACGCCGCTCCTTTATCAACTCGCGCGGTTGCTGAGGCGCTCACGTCCAATCAACCGCCATGCGGCGCCCAAGGCTGCAGGCTGTTAGGGCCCACGGCGCTTCGCTCTTGCCCTTTCGCCTACCTGCATGGCCAAGTCCGGGCGCGCCATGGGCCCTGGGGCTACTGTCGACGTTCTGGGAATGGGGGTCCCCAGACTTGCCTGCCTGCGGACTGCGGCGTGGCTCAAAGGGGGGCCCAGCACGTCCCGTCTTCATCAACACAGATCCAAGACCCTCGCGAGGAGCCAAGCCTCGCGGGGCGGACGACACGGAGCTTCCTCAGGCACGGCCTCATCAGGCTGGCTCGCGAGGAGGCAGAGAGATCAAGGCAGGGTACCTCACGAGGTGCCCGTGACGCAGGCCATGACGACCAAAGGCGCCAGGCGGGCGCCAGCCCGCGCAGTGTCCTCCTTTCCTCTTTGGTGCAAAGGGAGCAAGCGCAGGCGAGAGCATCGAGCAAAGGCACCCGTTTCGGTGCAATGAGACCAAGACCAGTCCAACGGCAGGGAGGAAGTCAAATTGGAGCCCAAGCCAGCGTCACCACCAGAGCCTTTGGCAGGCGAGGACCAACTTTAGTCAGGATAAATGTACCAGATGTTCCCCTTCAAAATGGCCAATTGTTGGCGCCCTTCCCGCTCAATATTTGGGAAGAGGCCCAGGGCCTTTGCCTATAAATAGGACTAGCCACCCCTAGGGTAAAAAAGGAGGACCGAAATCGGAGGCACCGAAATCAGAGAGGAGGACCGAAATCGGAGAGAGAATCGAGAAGAGAGAGAGAGAAGGGTGACTGAACTCCTCCCAGCAGTTCGTCGCCCCAGCCAAGAACAGACCCTCGCGAGGCTGTTCTTCCTTGTATTGCTCATCATCATTAGCCCAAGAGGCAATCCACCACACCACACACTGGAGTAGGGTAATACACCACAACGGTGGCCCGAACCAGTATAAACCCTGTGTCTCTTGTGCTGTTCTTTCCATATCTTAGATCTTAGCGAGGCGGAGGGGTGCAGGTAGGTAGAAGGCGAAATCTCCGCGCGCACCCCAGTGTTCGAACCTCAAGGGTCTGCCGGAACCCGAAATCTGACAAACACTGTTCTTGTGTTATGCTTGAACGTAAGTAGTTTCAGGATCACTTCTTGATCATTATAGCTTCTCGACCGTGCTTTGCTTGTCTTCTCGCTCTTATTTGCATATGTTAGCCACCATATATGCTAGTTCTTGCTGCAGCTCCACCTCATAACCTTTTCCTACCGCTTAAGTAGTCTTGATCTCGCAGGTGTGAGATTGCTGAGTCCTCGTGGCTCACAAATACTTCCAAACAGTTGCAGGTGCCGATGATACCAGTGTAGAGGACGCAACTGAGCTAAAGTGGGAGCTCGATGAAGATCTTGTTCATTGTGTTGTTTCATTTCCAGTTGATCAGTAATGGAGCGTAGTTGGGACGATCGGGGATCTAGCATTTGGGGTTTTCTTCTTTTATTTTGGTTCCGTAGTCGGACCTTGATTGTATTCTGGATGATGTATGTCGTATTTATGTATTTTGTGAAGTGGCGATTGTAAGCCAACTCTTTATCCCTTTCTTTTTTAGTACATGGGATTGTGTGAAGATTACCCCTCTTGTGACAAAACTACCATGCGGCTATGCCTCTAAGTCGTGCCCCGACACGTGGGAGATATATAGCCGCATTGTGGGTGTTACAAGTTGGTAATCAGAGCCTTCCCCGACTTAGGAGCCCCATTCTTGATCGAATCGCTGACGTTGTTGAGTCTATAAAACAATGTTTTGAGTCTTAGGATTATATATATCGGAGAGTAGGATTCTTTTTACTCCTCAGTCCCTTCGTCGCTCTGGTGAGGCCTCCTGACGTAGAGTGTTGACTCTTCTCTCCTCAAATTTCATGAATTTGTTTTAGGATCACGCGGGTAACTTGGAACCATTTCGATAGTTTTGTGACGAGAACATTGTTCTTGGTGCCTCCTGACATTTAGGGGTTGTGGTAGTGTCCTGGGGAGTATAGCTCCGAGGTGTTGTTGTCACAATTTTATCGTTGCAATTCTGGAATACGTGAGCTCGCCGACATCGAAAATCTCCTTTATGCAGTTGTTGGTGAGATAACCTCGACGCTACCCAGTACTGGGGAGGGAGTTCGGGAGTATTGCCATAACTCGTATAATGGATGCTTTTCGAAGGTTGAGGTAAACGATTTCCGAAGGTTTCTTGGTTATGTGTTGAAGGATGGATACAGGTGGATGTAGGATTTGCTAGTTTTGGGTGAGATATTATGCTTCCCCTGTATCCCCAACACCTGATTGCATAACCACAAAGTTTCGGGAGTTTATAAGTGGGAATTCAAGTATTACGTAGGAATTCTTTCCAACAGACACACGATACGATATGGGATCTATCATATGTTTGCTCCGGCTTATTTTCCAAGCCAATCCTTTGTTTTGTTTTGGTTTGTGGTATTCGAGTTGCTTCGAAGTCAAATGTGGATTCCATACCTTTCCTAAGCGGTGTTCTCATACTCCTATGTGAATACCAATCCTTCATGATAATTGAGATTCTCATGTCAATCCTTTTCAACCGGTGTGTTTTCTCTTCAAGTGGATCTGATCATTTCAACATCCGCAAGATCACCTCTCGGTTTTTCCCAACGTTGTTCACTTCAGCCGTCCCCAAATTGCCTTTGTTTTCCCCCCCCCCCCCCCCTTTTTTTTTAAGGACTCGGATTTCTTAATCAACTATCCATCTTATTGATGGGAAGCCTCTTCATTCCTTTTGGTCAATTTTCTTATCCGGTGATTCTCAGGAAGATACTAAGGAAGCTACAAGTTCATTATTCTTCGTTCCCTTTTCTTCTTTGGTGGATTAAATGCGAGCTTTGTCGATCATATCTTTTCCTCGTTTCAAATGTTTTCCCATGCCAGTGCACCTCGTAATAGTTCACTTCTTGTTATTCATTTGTTCTGGAGTGACGAAGATATCTCAGAAGATTTGTGCCTCCATTATCAATTCGTTCAAGATATCTCGAGGTTGTTATCTCTATTGAGCCATTTAATTCAACCAGTGCATTATATCTTCCTAAGAAATTATTTTCAACGATGTTTCGTTCGAGTGGGCCCTAACCCGCAGGTCTTTTCCCAAGATCTTACCTGACTGTTCTAATCTTCCCGAAGTTACTCTCATATTCATTTCCAAGTTTGACGTAAGAATGAGTTATCATCAGTCAAATGCCTTCTCCAAGATCTTTCAAATTCTTTCATCATTAGTTCAACCTTTCTATTATTCATTACGGAGTGCCTCAATAATTCATGGTGGTGCTTCTCATCGTCATTCTCAACATTTGAAGACCAAAGAAGAGTTTTCCTCCAAATCATATCTGTTCTCTTGAAGATTTGTGGTTCTAGCTTGATGCCATCCTCTCATAATTGTTTTTGATTGTGATAATTCTTTTCACCCATCCAGAGCTATTCAAGAGTCTTTTCGGTTTGATTCTCCGGATCCCATCATCTCAGAATTATTCATTCTTAGCTTTCAGCTCTCATTCTCGGAATCTTACCGGTGCATCATTCAAATATCCTCTAATCAGTTCATGATCTCTTCGTTCTCATGTATTTAAATCCTAGCAAGCATCTTCGTTCATTTGCTAATTCTTCCCGATGTTTCTTTATCTTTTCTACATTCATTTTCTAGTCTTACGGTGGTTCTTCCTAGATTCTTCTCCCTTCATTTATCATATCAATTTATTCGTTGTTTCAACCCTTCCGGTGGTTCGTCGAAGACCTTCCCAAGTTGCACTATATCTCTCCTAAATCCTTTTTCAAGAAGAATAAGTAGTATGCCAAATCCGTTGCTTGTCATCAATTTAATTGATGAAGGATAAGCATAATGTAATTATTATTCTTGTTTTCTTTCAAGCGATTAATTCCTTATTCTGGAGGTTCATCAAAATTCTTTATTTCATTTGTTCATCTTTCTATCAGTAGTTCCAAGTTTTTTCTTGGTTATATCATCGTGAAGCTCCAACTAATCATTGCAAGGCTTCAATCTTATTCTTTGCGTCCTTCACTTCCTTTTGATCATTCTTTTTATTACCGAAGTTCTTCATGGAGGCTCTACATGATGGTTCTTCAAGGATTTAATTCCTTCTTGAAGTGCTCATCGAGATTCTTTTCAGAGGAGCTCAAGTATTCTTCATGTTGCATTCCGAAGTGCAATTATTTCTATCTTATCTTTTGAGGTGGTGTTATGTCATTCTTGACAATTTTCTTTCGTGTTTCATGATTCACTTGTTGTCAAGAATGAGGTATTTAAATACATTAATCTCTTTGTTGGAATTATCTTGTGTTATATTTCACCTAAAGCTTTCCCTAAGGATTGTTGCTATTTATGGTGCTCATAAATGATACAAGTTCTTCATTTATCATCCCGTGAAATAAGCTTCTCGTCTCCTTGTTGACATCAATCCAATCTATTGTTTTCGTTTGTGGCAGAATTTCACCTCAAGTTTTGAGATGTTTACATAAGCCCAGAAATAGCTTATTGTTTTGTTGTTGATATTTCAACAATTCCGTTCAAGCCTTCTTCGTAGGGATGTTTCTTTCAAATTCAATTGTGGGAGGAGTTGCCATTTTCTCCTCTGTTCTTTTGTTCCAACAACGTACCTTCTATTCTTTCATCCGGAGGCATTGTGATGTTTCTCTTTTCTCTCATCATCTCGAATGGTGAGGATCGTGTTCTTTTTGTGCTTATCCATTTAACCGGTGTTTCATGCCCTCTATTCAAGCCTCTCATCTTATCAAGTTTTCCGTCCCTTCTCAACCGGAGTGCTGTTTGAAATTGTTCTTACCCCTTGTGCCATTCTTTCAATAGTTTCAGAGGTAGTGTGTTGTTGATTTCATCAAGTATCTTCTCATCGTGTCAAGTTCTTGTTAATTGCTTCCATTTTCAATCAGACTGCTGCCCAAATTAAATCATTCTTTTTCCCTCTCTATCTTGTTTTAACCGGAGTGTGGTCGTAATTGATCCTTATAGTTCCTTGTACTTCTCGTTTCTATCGGAGTGCTTGCATGTACTTTATGTCCATTGCAACCCTTTTCTTCTGTCTTTCTACCTACAAGGTTCTAGTAATGTTCCTTGTTCCTCTTTTCTAATGGAGTGTTTCAACTTTGTTCATCTTCGTTGTATTATGTCTTTATATTTGTTCAACCTCGCAAGGTTCTTTGGTTTCACTAGTTTGTCAAAGAAGCAACTTAGTTTTATCTCTTCCCCTTCCTCTTCTGTTTCTCTCCGGTGCCATCCTAGATCTCGAGACGAGATCCTCTTCTAGTTGTGGAGTGTTGTTACGCCCCGAGTCCGATGCGCCAGGTGTCTTCCAGTTATTCGTTGTTTTTAATATGTCATTTGTTTGCGTGTTGCATATTACCATGTCATCATGTGCATTGCATCATCATGTTTTCAAAACTTGCATCCGTTCGGATCTCCCAGTTCTTTCTGTTGTCTGTTCTGAGCCCAGACACGCTTGCACGTGTCCGCGGCATGTCTGAAGTATTATTTTATAAGTGGCCGGAAAATGTTCTCGGAATGGGTTAAAAGTTGTAATGCAGTCTTGTTATGTTGTAGGTAGGCCACCTGCCAAGTTTCATCGTATTCGGAGTTCGTTTGACGCCCCAACGATTAACTATAGCGGCAGTATAGCCGGTCAAACATCGGACGTTTTCGGTCTCCAGAAACGGTTGTCGGGCCTCTCTGTCCTCTCTTCTCAGCCATTTGCCTTCTGCACAGCCCACCTACCCCTCCCCGCGTCCGAAGTCGTCCGATCGAGATCTAATGTTCCCAAAATGGACTGGTTCCCCTAACCCTAGACCCCCTACCCTATTTAAGCAGCCCCCCTTGCCATTTTTGGGCATCCCTAGCCCTTACCCTACCTCATAGCCGCAGCCAAACCCTCCCCTTCCTCGGATCCGGTGCCGACACCTCGCTCCCGCCACTTGGCAGCCAGCCATTGGCCATCCTCCCCCGCGAACCGCCTCCCAGCCAACCCCAGCGCGCCACGCGTCCCCCGTGCGCCCCACTTCATCGCGGCCTGTGGAGCCCGCCGTTGGCCCACGTCGGGCCAGATCTGGGCCTGGACGAGCCCATCTCCACCCGAAGGGCCGCCGCTGATCGTCCCGCAGCGCTCGATCCAATCTGGATCGAGGCAACTGCCCCCGCGTCCGCGCAGCCGAAGGACCTCCCAGGCCGATCCCTCTCCCTCTCCTCTTCTCGTTTTCCCCTCGCTCTCCCTCTCACCCGATCCTTCGTCTCGCAGGATCTCCTGACATCGCCAGGCCTCAGGCAACCCTCGCCGGCGCCTGCCTCTACCATTCCCTGCCGGATCTGGACGAGCTCCTCTGGTGCTACCCGTTCCAGCGTCGTCTTCGCTTCCCGCGTCAAGCCAAGCTCACCGGAGCCCTGCGCCATGGATGCACCTGCCTACACGCGCGTGTGCATGCGAGCACTCGCCCCGAGCATTGACCGCGCCTCCAGCGCATCGGCAGCAAGGCCAGCCTCCAGCGTCATCGTGGGTCGCATGAGCAAGGCCTAGCCTAGCCACTGCTAGAACCTAACCGCACCACCGAACGGGCCAAGCCCATGGGTAAGCAGCCCCAGCCCTCTCCTGTGCACTATGGGCCCAGTCAGTTACAGCCCATGTTGTTTTTTTCCCTGAACAAATTTGTCTAACATCCAGTGTAAAATAGTTTTGCAGAAAAGCCCCTGTTCTTCTTGCCTTTAATTACTCCACAACCGTGCATCGAAATTAAACAAACTTAACATGAAAGTTGCTTAGAATTTTGTCTAGTTTCATAATATGTCATTTTCATCCATATTTAATTTTTTTAAATGCTGTTTGTTTAAATTTGCTTAAATGACTTGTTAAAATGATTTATTTCATAACTAAATAACCATAGCTCCAAATTTAATAAACTTTATATGTAAATGGGGTAGAAAAATGCCTAGTTTAACATGGTGACCTTAATTTGCATGTTTAACAACTCTAAAATATGGTTTAGGAAAGAACAGTACCTAATCCAAAAATATGCTTATGAGGATTTTCCGGGCTTGTTGTTTGTTGTTCCGGCCTCATTTAAACTTGCCTAGATAGGTAGTTTTCATTTGCTCCAACCCTTGCCATGTTTAAGAACATTTAATATTGTTGGGTAAATAAACGAGATTGAACTAAATAATCAAATGTGGTGCCCGGCAATATGCAACTCGTTGCATATTGAGCTCCACTTAACTTGTAGTATTGTTTGTGCACTTTGCCATGCCATGCCTCATTAAACCGGACATGCATCATACTTGGTTGTGCATCATGCCATGCTTATGTGATAGTTGTTTACTATGGTGTGTGCTTCTTTCCGGTGTTTCTTCTTCAGGTTGGTTCCGATAACATCGCGTTTGTGAGGATTCGCTCGACTTCGTCCACTTGTCTTCTTCATGGACTCGTTCTTCTTCCTTGCGGGATCTCAGGCAAGATGACCATACCCTCGAAATCACTCCTATCTTTGCTTGCTAGTTGCTCGCTCTATTGCTATGCCGCAATACCTACCACTTGCTTTATCATGCCTACCATATTGCCTTGTCAAGCCTCTAACCCACCTTGTCCTAACAAACCGTTGTTTGGCTATGTTACCGCTTTGCTCAGCCCGTCTTATAGAGTTGCTAGTTGCAGGTGAAGATGGAGTTTGTTCCTTGTTGGAACATGGTTATTGTTGGGATATCATTATTATATATTGTTTACTTTAATGCACCTATATACTTGGTAAAGGGTGGAAGGCTTGGCCTTATGCCTGGTGTTTTGTTCTACTCTTGCTGCCCTAGTTTTCCGTCATACCGGTGTTATGTTCCTTGATTTTGCGTTCCTTACATGGTTGGGTGTTATGGGGACCCCTTGATAGTTCGCTTTGAATAAAACTCCTCTAGCAAGGCCCAACCTTGGTTTTACCATTTGCCTCACCAACACCTACCCTTTCGTCGAGTCGGCCAGCCCGAGGGTCATCTTTATTTTAAGCCCCTCCGGGCCAGTGCTTGTCTAAGTGTTGGTCCGAACCGAGTAGACTGCGGGGCCACCTCGGGGAAACTTGAGGTTTGGTTTTACTTGTTGGATGTCTCATCCGGTGTTGCCCTGAGAACGAGATATGTGCAGCTCCTATCGGGATGTTGGCGAATCGGGCGGTCTTGCTGGTCTTGTTTTACCATTGTCGAAATGTCTTGTAACCGGGATTCTGAGTCTGATCGGGTCTTCCTGGGAGAAGGAATATCCTTCATTGACCGTGAGAGCTTGTGATGGGCTAAGTTGGGACACCCCTGCAGGGTTTTGAAATCTCGAAAGCCGTGCCCGCGGTTATGGGTAGATGGGAATTTGTTAATGTCTGGTTGTAGAGAACTTGAAACTTAACTTAATTAAGATACATCAACCGCGTGTGTAGCCGTGATGGTCCCTTCTCGGAGGAGTTCGGGAAGTGAGCATGGTTCTTGTGTTATGCTTGAACGTAAGTAGTTTCAGGATCACTTCTTGATCATTATAGCTTCTCAACCGTGCTTTGCTTCTCTTCTCGCTCTTATTTGCGTACATTAGCCACCATATATGCTAGTGCTTGCTGCAGCTCCACCTCATAACCTTTTCCTACCCATAAGCTTAAATAGTCTTCATCTCGCGGGTGTGAGATTGATGAGTCCTCATGGCTCACAGATACTTCCAAATAGTTGCAGGTGCCGATGATACCAGTGCAGAGGACGCAACTGAGCTAAAGTGGGAGCTCGATGAAGATCTTGTTCATTATGTTGTTTCGTTTCCAGTTGATCACTAGTGGATCCCAGTTGGGATGATCGGGGATCTAGAATTTGGGGTTTTCTTCTTTTATTTTGGTTCCGTAGTCGGACCTTGATTGTATTCTGGATGATGTAAGTTATATTTATGTATTGTGTGAAGTTGCGATTGTAAGCCAACTCTTTATCCTATCCTTATTCAGTACATGGGATTGTGTGAAGATTACCCCTCTTGCGACAAAACTACCATGCGGCTATGCCTCTAAGTCATGCCCCGACACGTGGGAGATATAGCCACATTTGTGGGTGTTACAAATAATGAATCTAATGGTATTTATTTGTTATTGTATATGTTAATATTTTTTGTTATAAACTTCCTGAGAGTTTACAAAACTTGACTTTGACCAATGCTAATACGCGGACTTAAATAAAAACGGAGGGTGTACATTTTTGTTTTCTTAGTATGTATTTAATTAATCATTTGTTGAAATTGTGAAATAAATATATTAGGCTACTGACTTTGAATGTAATGGTCTATACAATTCAGTAGTTACAATCATTGTCGAATTCCAAGATGTATACGAGGTCTATAGTACTTCACAACATGCTCAAACTCACATAATCCCAGTCAAATGACAATCAAAATGCATTTCATAGTTATTACTTTGTAGGATGCAACAAAACCAACAATAACTCTACATCAGGCATTATAAAAGCAAAATTTTGAACATATCCCAATGTGTGAATGAAACGTGCAGAGAGAGCTTGCGAAGATGGAGCAGATAGGGCGGGAAAGATTGTATGTATGTGGACAAGAGAGTAGGAGACAAACCTAACGAAACAGAGAGAGAGATAAAGAGAGAAAGAGAGAGGAAGAAGTTAGGTCCGTGAGAACGATTGAGACATGTAATATACGTGAGATGCATGTGCATCCGGATTCTATACACGTGGAAGGAGAAGAGACAACAGGTTTGATGAGAGAGCTGGAAAAACATGGACGAGAGGGGAAGGATCTCGTGGGTTGAGGGATTGATAAATTTGTGCAGGGGAGAGAGGGATTGGTAATTTTGTGCGTGAGGGAGAGGGTGGGGGAGGAGTCAGTTAGCCGTCGTCACATCATCCTGCTTCCAAATGGCCCGCATTCTCTAGCACAGTGTGGTCGCCGTCTTCGATCTCCTCGATGCCCTCTTTGAAGATTGAGGTGTTGTGCATGCTGGGGTGTAGAGAAGCACAAGCGAGAGTGGTCGCCATATAACCTTGGATGGGGACGAATTGTGTGCTCGGGGGAGGGGGTGTGTGCTGTGTGTGTGTGTCAGATATTGGGAGAAAACAAACCTAAGGAGAGAAATGTGTGTGTATGTGACGGAAAGCTACATGCTAAACAAGGTATTCACGAAGAGATTTTGTGTGAGAGATAGAGAGCAATGTGTGGGCCTTGATGTCGGCAGGGGCCGGGTGAGGGTGGCAACATGTGCGCGTTGATGCATGTGTTACATGCGATCGTGCGAGGGACGGACGAATCGAGAGAGATGGTTGTTGTGTTACGGATGCTCCTCTCTCTCTCTCTCACACACACACAAGTAAAATAGAAGACCATTCTGTCATGTATACACAACATATCGACATCTGTCTCTATCTCACTCATGCATGATCATTTGTACATTCACACCTCTCAATGTCTCTATCACACGCACACCTTCTCCACATTGCCCTTTCGCCACAACACACGTATGGACACATACACACATTCTCTCTCAGTCACACACACAAGATCAGTATTAAAAAACTAGGGCGCGCCTAAAACGTCCAAATCCAAATAAACACGAACTGGAGCTAAATTCAAATATATGGAAATATTGTAGCATCAAGAACTTTTCGAGGAAAAAAAGTTGAGTAATATTCGGCGATTGTTTTCACACACACAAAAAGGTTCGGTGGATGTAGCGCGACACGGTGATGCACATGATTCCGTATCGTGGCTGCGGTAACTAATAAAAGCGCTGCCTAAGTCTAATGTTTACGTGTACTAGTACAGTTTTCTTTTAAGTTTGACCAACCCTATATAAAACTAAACTAAGGTCCCATACGCGCACTCATCAATATGATGCCGTCGCCGTTGCGCATGCCGGCGCCTGCCTGCTATGGCCAACAATTTCTCACCCATCACCGCCGTGTCGCCGCCATCCCTGTGCCATGAAGCCGAAGGCTCGCCCGGTCACATCGTCTACAGTACCTCCTCGCGATGCCGCCGCGCTGCCAAGCATGCAAGCAGCTGGTGGAGCCGCGTCTATGCATGCAGCGTACAAAGAGGAGGACGAGCGCATGCTCCAGCACGCCAGCGAGGAGGAACTAGCGTGTCATTGTCGTCTCCGCCCGCGTGGAAGAGGCACCCATGGTGGCTATCACGGCGGAAGCCGGTCGCGCGCGCGTCGAGCCCGCAAACCGGGTGCGGACGAGGAATCTACCTTCGAGACCTTGAATGCCACGTGGATCCTCCAATCTGAAGGAGCAATTTGGGTCAGTCGACTCTTGTGAGCCATTTGATGCAACATGGATGGCTAGAAGGGCTTCTTCAACCTCGGAAATTGACACACGGTTGATCGTCTCAGCCCGCCACATGCCTAACCGCCTTCCGCCGCCGCCGCGCCCTCCCCTAAACCGTCTGCCACTGCCATGCTCCCCCACCCCCGGCATCCGTTTAACCCCAGACACAATCCATTTTTTCCGGCGAACTTGTCGGCGTTCAAGGAACGGGGGTCCCCAGACTTGCGTGCTTGCGGCCCATGGCGTGGCTGTGCTGGCAGGTCTGTATGACCCATCATCACCAACAAGGCATTCTAGACCCTTGTGAGGGTCCAAGCCTCGTGAGGCAGACGATGCAAGACCTCCTCATGAGCGGCCTCACCAGGCTGCCTCGCGAGGAGCGGAGATATCAAGGCGGGGTGAACCTCGCGAAGCCCTCGTGACGTGAGCCATGACAATCGACACCAGGCGGGCGCCAGCGCGTGCAGCGTCCTTGTTTCCTCTTTGGTGCTAAGGAGGCAAGCGCAGGTGCGGAGTACCGAGGCATCAGGCAAAGGTTTGCATATCGGTGCAACAAGATCCAGACCAGAAGGACGGCACGACGGAGGTCACCATGGAGCCCAGGACGGCGTCACCACCAGAACCTTTGGCAGGTGAAGACCACCTTTTTGTCAGGATAGCTTGTACTAGCTATACCCTTTCAAAATGGCCGCCGTTGTTGGCTCCCTTCCCGCTCTATATTTGGGGAGAGGACCAGGGCCTATATAAGTAGGACTAGCCATCACCTATGAGGGGATCGGAGAGAGATAGACCTGGAGAGATTAGAGGACGGACCTGAGCGGATCCAAGATCATCTCACCCACACAAGTTCACCATGCACAAGAACACCTCAACCTCATGAGGCTGTTCTTCCCCCTTGTACTGTTCATCATCAGCCCAAGAGGCAATCCACCACCACCACACTGGAGTAGGGTATTACACCACATCGGTGGCCCGAACCAGTATAAACCTTGTGTCTTTGCGTTTCGGCTGCGTCGAGTTCGTCCGCGAGACCTTAGCGAGCTAGGGCGTCGATCGGAAGGAGGGAAAGAACTTTGCACGCACCCCAGAGTTCGAACCTCAAGGGTTTGCCGGAACCCGATGAGGGAGTCCTGGATTAGGGGGTATCCGGACAGCCGGACTATAACCTTTGGCCGAACTGTTGGACTATGAAGATACAAGATTGAAGACTTCGTCCCGTGTCTGGATGGGACTCTCCTTGGCATGGAAGGCAAGCTTGGCAATATGGATATGTAGATCTCCTTCCTTGTAACCGACTTTGTGTAACCCTAGCCCCCTCTAGTGTGTATATAAACCGGAGGGTTTAGTCCGTAGGACACAATAACAACAATCATACCATAGGCCGGCTTCTAGGGTTTAGCCTCTCCTGTCTCGTGGTAGATCAACTCTTGTAATACTCATATCATCAAGAATAAATCAAGCAGGACGTAGGGTTTTACCTCCATCAAGAGGGCCCGAACCTTGGTAAAACATCGTGTCCCCTGCCTCCTGTTACCATCCGCCTTAGACGCATAGTTCGGGACCCCCTACCCGAGATCCGCTGGTTTTGACACCGACATTGGTGCTTTCATTGAGAGTTCCACTGTGCCGTCGCCAGAAGGAAGGATGTCTCATCTCGTCTTTAAAGATGGTACTACTGTTGGGGGAGCTTTGGCTGTCGGCCAAACTCTTCGGCTAGGCGGTTTCATCATGACCGCCTGTTCGGCCGCCGCGCCGACGATGACTTCTCGGGTCATCGAAAACAACCTCCATGTCAAATCGGCACTCGCTGAACAGATGGATCCAATGGAGCTCGCTTCCTTAAACGAGCTCTTGGATTGCATCGCCGCCCTGGGAGTCGCTACGGACTATGATCGGATTGGGCTTAAACCCGATCAAAGGGAGATTAACTCTCCACCGGTCACCCATCATATTGCAATGGTGGAGGAACAATGCGGCGACCTTTGCTCTATCTTGAGGACCAACTATGTCCGAATTCCCGAGCTCTCCGAGCCGGATGCTCGTTCGCAGGAGGACAACATCCAATCCTTGAACTTAGAGTCAGGCAGCGGGCCAAGATTATTGGGTAACACCCCGGAACCGGAACATCCAAAATTGGAAACTTCTCGGCCCCTGGATCCCAGATCGGGTAAGGGTTCGGATTCAATTCCACCCACCCACCCAAACATAAGTGATCTTTCCCACATCAGGCAAGAGCCCTAGGAAACAGTACATCACTATTGGCCCAGATTCCTCCTTGCGATGAACAAGGTTAAGGACTGTCGCGAGGAAGACGCAATCCTATTTTTCTGCAATAATGGCATGGACAAGGGAATCCTTAACGCCATAGATCGCCGTGAGATAACACGCTTCGCTGACTTGCCGTCCATAGTACGAAAGTACTGTGTGATGGAAAGTGCCTGGAAAACCGAAACAAACTTTTGGGATAATCCGGCACTGAATACAAACCCAGTCCGAAATAAAAGGGTGCATTATCACAATACACCCGGGTCAACTACCAAAAAGCAAAAACCCTCTACAAGGCATGGAACCGTACTGGAGGGATGGCTCAACGGACCATGCAAAATTCATAGTGTAGAAGGCGCCACACCAACACATAGCCTTAGAGCATGTTGGATACTCCGGCAGGTAGCCAAAAGTGGCGAGGATCTTCTCATCCCAGAGGCCATAGAGCACCATCCCAGGGATAACAATACGGTATTATCAGTCTTTGAGACCTTCGCATCAAATAGCAGGCGAAAGAGAACGCTCCACAGCCTTGCCGAAATCTACCATGTGGCAACAATAAATCCATGGAGTGACACGGCTATTACCTTCAATGCCAGTGATGAACCTAAGTTCCGAACAACCCGAGCACCAGCTGCATGGGTCCTCAGTCCAATCGTGGACGGCTTTCGACTCACCAAGGTGCTCATGGACAGCGGCAGCGGATTAAACCTCATCTATGAGGAAACCCTTCAAAAAATGGAAATAGACTGGAACCGCATCGAGCGAAGCAGCACAACCTTTAGAGGAATAATCCCCAGTCGAGAAGCGTGCTGTACAGGCAAAATCACACTAGATGTGGTGTTCGGCACGCCGGAGAATTACAGGTCCGAAGATATTACGTTCCAAGTGGCCGCGTTCAATAGCGGATACCACACCCTTCTAGGGCGGGAGGAGTTCACAATCTTCCAAGCCATACCCCATTACTGGTACATGAAGCTCAAAATGCCCGGGCCCAATGGAATCATCACTCTCGCTAGCGATCCGGACACAGCACTCCGCACCAAAAACAAGACAGTCGCATTGGCCCTCGAGGCATTATCCGAAGCCCTCGCGGCCGAGGAACTGACTGCACTGCGCTCCATGGTGGATAGGGATGACGTGATACTTGATAAGAGATCCAAGTCTACCTCGTTTAAACCAGCGGATGCAACAGTCAAAATCCAAGTCCATCCAACGGACCCTACAAAAACAGCCACTATCGTGGCACGGTTAAGCCCCGCCGTGGACACCGCACTACGAGATTTCCTGCGCAAGAATTGGGACATATTCGCCTGGCATCCCTCAGATATGCCAGGAATCCCACGCAGGCTGGCCGAGCACAGCCTCAACATCCTAAAAGGATTCAAGCCGATCAAGCAGGCTCTTCGGCGTTTCTCTGAACCTAAGAGACAAGCTATGGGAGAGGAACTAGCCAAGTTATTGGAGGCCAGATTCATTAGAGAAATAAAACACCCGGGCTGGCTAGCAAACCTGGTGATGGTACCAAATCAAGGTCCTCAACAAGGCCTGCCCAAAGGATCCCTTCCCCCTCCCGCGCATCGATCAAATTATCGATGCTACCGCAGGACACGACTCATTGTGTTTCCTCGACGCATACTCCGGCTACCACCAAATTAAGATGGCGGAGCCCGACCAAGCCGCAACGGCATTCATCACACCATACGGCCCCTTCTGCTTCAACACAATGCCCTTCGGGCTCAAAAACGCCGGCGTAACATATCAGCGCATGATTCAGACATGTTTGGCAAACCAGATCGGCAAAACAGTGGAGGCATACGTAGATGATGTGGTCGTCAAAACCAAGCATGTAGACTCTCTAGTAGATGACTTGAGACTCACATTCGATAACCTCCGAACATATGACATCAAGCTCAACCCGAAAAATGCGTTTTCGGCGTGCCTACCAGAAAGCTCCTGGGCTTCATTGTATCCAGCAGATGAATTGAAGCAAATCCGGCCAAGATCCGAGTTCTGTCACAGTTGGATATCCCAACAGACCTCAAACAAATCCAAAAATTAACCGGATGCGTGGCGGCTCTAAGCCGCTTTATCTCCCGCCTGGGAGAAAAGGCATTACCCGTTTATCGCCTCCTACGGCGCACCGAACACTTCGAGTGGACGGATGCCGCCACAGCCAGATTGGAAGAAATAAAAGCCATATTAGCAATTAACCCAGTCCTGGCCGCGCCAAACATTGGCGAACCAATGCTGTTATACATTGCGGCAACCCATCAAGTTGTGAGCGCAGTGCTCGTCGTCAAATGAGAAACGGACGGACATAAATTCCCCCTTCAAAAGCCGGTCTACTATGTATCCACTGTCCTTACTCCATGCAAGTCACGGTACCCGCATTATCAAAAGATAGCATACGCGGTATTCATGGCATCCCGAAAACTGCGACACTACTTTCAAGTGTGTACGATAACAGTAGCCTCGGAAGTGCCACTTAATGATATTATAAACAACCGCGATGCCATGGGCCGGATTGCCAAATGGGCCATTTAGCTCCTCTCGTTCGACATAACTTACAAGCCGCGGCGAGCCATTAAGTCGCAAGTACTGGCCGACTTTGTCGCTGAATGGACGGAAGCCGAAATCCCTAAAGAGTACGGCGCGTATTCCAACTGGATCATGCACTTCGACGGCTCCAAAATGTTGGCTAGTCTGGGGGCTGGCGTCATTTTGACGTCCCCAACCGGATATACAGTTCAATACGTACTCCAGATAATGTATACGGACTCCAACAACGCAACCGAATATGAGGCCCTTTTACATGGTCTCCGGATGGCAGTATCCATGCGCATTCAATGCCTAGAGGTGTAGGGGGATTCGAACCTCGCAATATCCCAAATAAATGGAGACTTTGATGCCAAGGATCCGAAAATGTCGGCCTATCGCAACACTGTCCTAAAAATGATAGCTCGGTTTGAGGGGCTCGAATTTCACCATGTAGCCCGGGAAAACAATCAGGCGGCAGATGTCCTTGCACGCATCGGTGCAAAACGTGATGCAGTCCCCCCCCCCCAACATATTTTTAGAGAGGCTGTTCAAGCCATCCGTGGTATGGGAAGGGGACCCAACCGCGATGCCCGATACCGAACACTCTGACATAATCGGAGGCTCTGCCACCGAAATAACATCTTCAGCCAACGTTATAATGGTCATCATCGCCCCGTGGACAGAACCATTCCTGGCCAACCTAACTAGGCAGGAACTCCCCAAGGACCAAAATGAGGCACGCTGCATAGTGCGGCGATCTAAAGCCTATAAGGTCCATGAGGGAGAACTTTATAAGAAAAGCACCACCGGAGTCCTTCAAAGGTGCATCTCCGAAGAGGAAGGGCGGAAGCTTCTGGCTAAAATTCATGCCGGACTCGGAGGCCACCACGCTGCAGCCCGGGCCCTTGTAAGCAAGGCCTTCTGTATAGGTTTTTATTGGCCGACGGCCCGGGCAGACGCTCAGGACTTAGTCCAACGCTGCGTTGGTTGCCAGCTTTTTGCAAACCAAAACCATATGCCATCCACCGCCCTCCAAACAATCCCCATTACCTGGCCCTTCGCAGTCTGGGGGCTCGACATGGTTGGACCCCTTAAAGGGGGAACCCACAAGAGGAAATACTTGCTGGTCATGCTGGATAAATTCACCAAATGGATAGAAGCCAAACCTGTTAAAACGGCCGAATCCGGACCAGTGATAGACTTTATATCCGGGGTTGTACACCGTTATGGCGTCCCCCACAGCATCATCATAGATAACGGCACGAACTTCACGGTCGATGAGGTAAAACTCTGGTGCAAAAACATGGGCATCAAGCTCGATTATGATTCCGTCTATCACCCACAAACTAATGGTCAAGTCGAGTGAGCAAATGGTCTTATCATGAGCGGCATCGAACCTAGACTAGTGCGGTCCCTAAAGGAATCTAACACGCACTGGGTAGAGGAGCTCGACACCGTACTCTGGGGGCTGCGGCCCACGCCGAATCGCACTACCGGATACACACAATTTTTTATGGTATACGGCGCAGAGGTGGTTCTGCCCTGCGACATAATTCATGACTCACCTCGAGTGTGCATGTACGAAGAAAGAGAGGCCGAGCTCGATTGGTAGGACAATTTGGACACCCTGGAGGAGGAGCGTGACGTGGCAAAAGCCTGTTCCGCATTCTATCAACAGCAGGCTCGAAGATACCAAGGTAGAGAAGTAAGGGCCAAAACCTATAACATTGGCGAGTTAGTTCAACGCTTGCCAGAGAAGAAAAATGACAAACTCAAGCCCAAATAGGAGGGTCCCTTCATTATTGACCAAGTTATGACTGGTGGAGCGTACTGTCTGCGGGATGCATCGGATAATCGACTCGAGCCGAACCCATGGAACGCAGCCAAACTCGGAAGATTTTACGCCTAGCGCCGGACTCTGTGTTCGTCTCCTTCCTCTGTCCACTTTTTACTATCTGTCTTTTATTTCTCTCCTTCTCCCCTTCCTTTCTCTCATAGCCTTTAAGGGCCAATTTGTGCCTTATTTGCGCACAACGGACGCGCTATCCACGCTCATTATACCTGGGGGCTTCTCTCACAGAAGCTTATTTGTCTATACGAGCTTCATCCCCAGCACACTCATTCTTCCGCATGTACCTTTTATTCACCATTATATGCATCAATATGACTTATGTTTTGGCCAAGCTGGGTTGCCTGGCTCTTGTAATTATGCACTATGTTCCTGTTAATTCGGCTAGGGCATAAGGGGAGCACCTCTGCGATTGTTACTGCCGGGTCAGCCGGATGTGTACCTCAGACTGGGTGAAGCCGAAAGCTAGCGTTCTTAAGGGCATATTCGTTCGGTGAAGAAAAGATGATTTTTTACTTATTTATATATGTGCCCCACATGCTCTTTTTCTGCGTCTCCTTTCGCAGTCCGGACATGCACTTTAGGGCATGCGAACCCAGGGAAAGGAACCCCTAACGGAACTATTCTCCCTGGAAGATGTTTCTTACTAACCATGTAATATAACATAACTAGTTGGGCACTTGTCTGTTCAAGCACTAATGACCCCTATGCCTGGTTTCCATGCATGCCCCGGTTCTTACATAACCGAGAGGGTATTCGGATACACTCTGGACTATCGGGTCCCGAGGTTGAAGCGGAAAGGTCCACCATGACAAATGATCTACGATCCAGCTAGAAGGCATTATACATGTCAATTTAATTACATAGTCAATTTGACTGGTTAAATTCCTCTTCTATACCATCCAACAAGCTGTCTAGTCTATAGTCCTGTTGGGAATACTTTGCGGCCAATTCTACTTGCCCGTACACTAAGCTCACGGGGATCTCTTTCCCATCGGGCCCCACAGGTCCGACCTCGGCCATGTGATTTGGGTCAGCCTTGGTATACCGTGTCTTCACCATGGCCCAGGCTTCCCTGGCACCTTGACGGAAGGCCAATATCTTCCATAATCGGAAGCACCGCCGCGCTTCCTTAAGCTTCTCCACAAGCTCTCCAAGACCTTCAGGCAGGGAGTCGGATGGCCATAAGGCCTGGGTAACACCTCACATCACCTGCTGAACTTGTTTTTGCAGTTGCGATAGCTCTGGTAGAAGATCACCCGCAGACCCGGGCATCTCATCCGCGGGACGACCCGTCAGCATACCTACAGACATAACTCTATTAGCAGGCTTCTTCGCCGAACTCTTTTTAACAAGTTCGTTCAAGCAATTACTGAAAATGCCGCGTCGAAGCCGCTGATTCTCCTTCACAGAGTCCGACAGTTGGGCACGAACGTCCTTCAGTTCCATGCCCAGCTGGGTGTTGGCATCCTGGAGATTATTTTTCTCCTATCTAACCCTCGTAAGCATGATCTCGCTGGCCTTTAGCCGGCATAAAAGATGTTGCTCATCCGGATTTCCTCCAGCGTCATATGTTATATTTGTTGTCAGATGTGCTCATAGGTCGCACTCTACATGGTATCTATCATTTTAAATATGTGTTACCAGAGGGGGTCTTCTTGGACTTCTCTTCGGCGGCCAGTGTGGCCTGAAGTTTGGCCTTACACTCTTCAAGCTCATGGGACAATTTGGTATTCTTTTCTATAAGAACCTGCATAACAAATTATCCTTAAATCAGTTAGTCTAACAGTTTCAAGTCTCAGGGGCTACTACTATATATAATCATCAAATTCTCTCACTCGTATATCCTTTACATATTGGTCCGTGGCTCTGGCTAGACCATTCTGAGCAGCACGGAGGTACGCGTCTCCCGAGTTGAAGGCGTCAAATGCCTCTTGGGAGAATCAAGCGTCACGGAGAATGCCTCGGCTACGCCTATGGTTCATGGCGCTCTCCACCTTGGAATTTGTGGCGGACATTCTGTCCGCATCCTCTGTCGAAGGAGCATCCGGCGTGCGCCTCATATTCGCTCCCACTTCCGGGTCCGGCCTTGGAGCCTGACTGGTGGAGGCATGATTGGCGACCTCTCCGGATATAGTCTGGCGAGCGTTCTTCTTCCTAAGAAAGCACGAGTGTTAATATGCCTTTAAAAATGATACCATGGAGTGAGGTGGCGTGCCATACTACTGCGCCGGTGTCTCAGTCCGGACTGCATTTCTTTTCGGCCTGCCCGGCCTCGCAGCCCCTTGCTGGCTAGTCATCGCGGGCTCGGCATGACGTCCCGAGGGCCTCCCCTGTAAAACACCATTGGTATACGGTAAGAAAAGTGCACAAGGATGAATCCTTTTCAAAATGTTGGGACTTTGGTCTCAGTTACCTGCGAAGCTGGGAGCAGCCCAGGGTAGTCGGCCGTAATGGCCACCAAGGCCTCGTCGCTGCTTAATTGGTAAAACACCCTATCAATTAGTTCCACAGATATGTCCGGATCCTCTTGGGAGGCCGGGTCGAGGGATCGCTCCGGATCCTCTAGTTGTGGAGGCACATTGTTGATCTCCCTTACAGCCTTACGCAGCTCCTGCGTTGAAATCGCAAGGTAAAATACTTAACTATGGGAATATGGGAACGGATGGACATGAAAGGTGTTGACTTACCCAGCTCGGAGGATTATACATAGAAAATCCACCCTGTGTATTGACGCAGAGGAATTCCTCCTCTTCTCCCTTATACAAATCAAACAAGATTTTTGCTAGAGTAGCCGTCGAGTACGGCCCCTTGTGGCCGCAGCGGGTGGCGTCATCCTCCCCATTGAAATCCCACATGGGGTGGCCTCTATATTGAAGCGGCTGCACCCCCCGCATAATGCACATTGCCATGACTTCGATCATGGTCAGTCTGGATTGAGCCAACAACTTTATCCGGCTCATCAGGTAAAGGAAGTCTCCATCATCTTCTTCCTGGGGGCTCCGTGGGCGCCATCTCAGGCATTTCTTCAAAGGAGCATTATCGAACTCAGGAAGGCCGACCTGAATAGGATCCGGAAGGGGAACGTCTTCTATATAAAACCACTCTGAAGGCCAGTCTTCGAATGCCTTCTTCGGGGTTCCGGATAGATACCCGGTCTCGGCGATGCGCCATACTTCGGCTCCGCCCACTTGATATATTGACCCCCTCTGAGAACGGGGCACAAGGCAAAGCAACTTCTTCCACAGTGCGAAATGAGCCTCGCAACCCAAAAACAGCTCGCAAAGGGCGACGTAGCCCACGATATGTAGTATGGATGCAGGGGTAAGGCTGTGCAACTGGAGGCCGTAGAACTCTAGGAGCCCCCGGAGAAACGGATGAATTGGAAATCCGAGTCCTCTTATCGAATACGGGACAAGGCATACCTGCTCTCCCTTAGAGGGATTGGGAAAGCTCTCCTCTTGCTCTTCGCCATTGTAGGTGGCGATCCCGGCTCGAACCGGGACCATATACGCTGGGGGGAGAAATCCCTAGGTCTGAAGCTTCACTAGTTTGTTGTGTGGGACGGAACACCTCTCCCAATCTCCAGGCTTGGGGCTAGGGGAACGAGAGGAGGAGCTGCGTCGATCGGCCATGATGGAATGGATTTCTTTCGGGTGCGGTCTGATGAATGCTCGCTAAGGGAGGATGGTGTGGTTTGGATCTGAATCCCGTCTCTTTAATAGACAACTCATTTGCATAGCTAGGGGGTAAATGTAAAAACACCCTGGCTCTTCACATTCGCTTGACACGTGGAAGGTGGCCATTATTGGGCGTAGAAGCCAAGGAGCGCAGCATTTACAAGAAGCCGGACGCTATTTAACAGGTATTCGGGATTTGGAGAAGAACCCGCCTTGCAATGCCGAAGACAATCTGCGCGCTGGACTCATCGTCATTGAAGCCTGGTTCGGGGGCTACTGAGGGAGTCCTGGATTAGGGGGTATCCGGATAGCCGGACTATAACCTTTGGCCGGACTGTTGGACTATGAAGATACAAGATTGAAGACTTCGTCCCGTGTCCGGATGGGACTCTCCTTGGCATGGAAGGCAAGCTTGGCAATACGGATATGTAGATCTCCTTCCTTGTAACCGACTCTGTGTAACCCTAGCCCCCCTCCGGTGTCTATATAAACCGGAGGGTTTAGTCCGTAGTACACAATAACAACAATCATACCATAGGCTAGCTTCTAGGGTTTAGCCTCTCCGATCTCGTGGTAGATCAACTCTTGTAATACTCATATCATCAAGAATAAATCAAGCAGGATGTTGGGTTTTACCTCCATCAAGAGGGCGCGAACCTGGGTAAAACATCGTGTCCCCTGCCTCCTGTTACCATCCGCCTTACGCACAGTTCGGGACCCCCTACCCGAGATCCGCCGGTTTTGACACCGGCACCCGTGATCCGACATTTGGCGCGCTAGGTAGGCGTGTGTCGAAGCTTCCCTTCTGTCGACCGGTGCTTCGTCGCTCTGTCGTCGCTATGGCGGACGCTCGCCGCACTCGAGCTGAGCGCCGGACTTCCCTCACTACCCGTGTTGCCCAGACGGCTCCCGTCAGCGGGCCTCCTCGTCGTTCCCCGTCGCCTGCCACCAATGCCGCAAGTGGCCCGGCAGGGAACGAGCAGCAAGCATCCTCGCTGAACCCGTCGGTGCGGCAGGATGGCCCCACCGCCACCCCAGCATTGACCCCGATCGGTTCCTCGTCCCATGCACGTCGCTCTCCCGTGGACGCGCAGGCTGCGCTCCTCATGGCGAAGGAGCTCCTGCGCTACCGCCCAATCGACGACCTCTACATGGACTGGCTCGAACGTGTCACCGAGCTCGTCCACGCCGCAGGGGGATCCCTAGCGCCATCCCCCTCTCTGCCTCGCCCTCCTCCAGCCATAGGCAACGTGGCTCGTGGAGTGCCTCCACCACCTCTGCCCCAAGACGGTGCCTTGGTGCCAAGGCGCGTGGCCCCACGGCACGATCCACCACGCCCGGTGACCACGCGCGAAGAGAGAAGCTGCCAAGAGATTCCTCAGCCACGGAAAGCTGGACCTGCGCTCCCCGCATCACCTCAACAAGCCCGCGCGCTACCCACGTGGTGGCGCGCGGGCCTCATCAAGTCCAAGATCCACCTCCGAGACGGGCCCCGGCGACCACGGGCGACTGCCACGCTGAGGGAGTCCTGGATTAGGGGGTGTTCGGATAGCCGGACTAAACCATCAGCCGGACTCCTGGACTATGAAGATATAAGATTAAAGACTCTGTCCCGTGTCCGGAAGGGACTTTCCTTGGCGTGGAAGGCAAGCTTGGCGATACGGATATGAAGATCTCCTACCATTGTAACCGACTTTGTGTAACCCTAACCCTCTCCGGTGTCTATATAAACCGGAGGGTTTTAGTCCGTAGGACAACGTACACATCAACAATCATACCATAGGCTAGCTTCTAGGGTTTACCCTTTCCGATCTCGTGGTAGATCTACTCTTGTACTACCCATATCATCAATATTAGTCAAGCAGGACGTAGGATTTTACCTCCATCGAGAGGGCCCGAACCTGGGTAAAACTTCGTGTCCCTTGCCTCCTGTTACCATCCAACCTAGACGCATAGTTCGGGACCCCCTACCCGAGATCCGCCGGTTTTGACACCGACATTGGTGCTTTCATTGAGAGTTCCTCTGTGTCGTCGCCGTCAGGCTCGATGGCTCCTACGATCATCAATAGCGATGCAGTCCAGGGTGAGACCTTCCTCCCCGGACAGATCTTCGTCTTCGGCGGCTTCGCACTGCGGGCCAATTCGCTTGGCCATCTAAAGCAGATCCAAAGCTACGCCCCTAGGCCTCAGGTCAGATTTGGAAGTTTAAACTACACGGCTGACATCCGCGGGGACTTGATCTTCGACGGATTCGAGCCACTGCTGAGCGCGCCGCACTGTCACGACGAGCATGATCTAGCTCTGCCGTCGAACAGTGCCCTGGAGGCCGCACCCGCATCGGCTCCGACCCTTAATTCGGAACCAACCGCACCGATCAAGGACGGATGGTTGGACGGCGCCTCGGGGGCTGCGATCTTAACAGTGATTGAGCCGAACACCAGCCCCGCACTCTGCCAAACTCATGATTCCAAGGAGCCGGACTCCGAACCATTCGCGCCTCTGCCGATCGAATCCGGTTGGGCGCCGATCATGGAGTTTACTGCCGCAGACATCTTTCAGCACTCGCCCTTCGGCGATATTATGAAATCACTAAAGTCTCTCTCTTTATCAGGAGAGCCCTGGCCAGACTACGGTCAGCGAGATTGGGATACGGACGTTGAAGAAATTCAAAGCCCACCCACCACCCACTTTGTAGCCACCGTCAACGATTTAACCGACATGCTCGACCTCGACTCCGAAGACATCGACAGTATGGACGTCGATGAAGGAGACGATGAAGAACCAGCGCCAATTGGGCCCTGGAACGCCACCTCGTCATATGACGTATACATGGTGGACGCACCAAAAGATGACGACGAGGAACGGAAGGACGCACCGAAGGCTTGTTCCCTCGAAAAGCAGTCAAAGCGGCGACGCAAGAGCCGCCCCAAATCCCGCCTTGACAGAAATAGCGATCACACAGACCCAGCGCT
This sequence comes from Triticum urartu, assembly GCF_003073215.2. Classification (NCBI taxonomy): domain Eukaryota; kingdom Viridiplantae; phylum Streptophyta; class Magnoliopsida; order Poales; family Poaceae; genus Triticum; species Triticum urartu. The sequence continues at coordinate 325,010,986 of NC_053027.1, read as the reverse complement.
GGAGCAGGGCAAACCGCTACCGGACAACGGCAATCTGGATAATCAAACCGAACAAACAAATCCTATCAAGGATCATGATCCGGACGACATAATGCCGGACAGGCACCTGGAGCAGCAGACTGCCCGTAAAAGGTTTGTTGCCACCACGAGGAGTCTGAAAAAGCAGAAGCAAAGGCTCAAGGCCGCGCAAGACACAGTCCAAATCAGATGGAGTAAAATACTCAACACGGCAGCAAGGTACAGCGACAATCGTCCCTACAAGAGCTACCCAAAGCGGAAGCTGCTACCCGAATTCGATGAGGAGGCCTTAGACCCCCCACAACCAAATGTCAAAGTAGCCACCTGGTCGGATGGACGACCCCTCTACCAACACAAAGCGGCATACGACGCCGCTCACCATACAACATGCAACCAATGCGAGGGCTCACACCCAAAGAACGATGCAACTAGATCCATCTATGGACCACGCAAGCGCGCCCCAGCATACAATGCAACACAACAAACATCCGAACAACGCGGTACACCCAGTTACAGGGGTGCCGCACACCCCCTCTGTTTCATCGATGAGGTGCTGGACCACGAATTTCCAGAGGGATTCAAGCCCGTAAACATAGAGGCATACGACGGAACAATAGACCCTGGGGTCTGGATTCAGGACTACATCCTTCATATCCATATGGCTCGAGGAGATGATGTCCACGCCATCAAGTACCTACCCCTCAAGCTCAAAGGGCCAGCTCGTCACTGGCTCAAAGGCCTCCCCGAAAGCTCCATTGGAAGTTAGGAAGAGCTCGAAGACGCCTTTCAGGCAAATTTTCAACGGACTTATGTCCGACCTCCGGATGCGGATGATTTGAGTCATATAACTCAACAGCCCGAAGAGTCAACCCGAAAGCTTTGGAACAGGTATCTTACTAAAAAGAACCAGATTGTTGACTGTCCGGATGCCGAAGCCTTAGCAGCTTTCAAGCATAGCATCCGTGACGAATGGCTTGCCAGACACCTCGGCCAAAATAAGCCAAGAACGATGGCCGCATTAACAAACCTCATGACCCACTTTTGCGCAGGAGAGGACAGCTGGCTAGCCAGATGCAGCACCAGCGACCCCAGTACATCTGAAGTTAGAGGTGGAAATGGGAAATCACGGCGCAACAGCAATAACAAACGCCGGAATAAAGAAGACAGCACGAAGGGCACGACAGTAAATGCCGGATTCAAAAGCTCTCGGCCAGGACAAAAGCCGCCCCCTAAAGGCACCAGGGATTAATTGTCCAGCCTCAACAAAATTCTGGACCAAGTATGTCAGATTCATAGTACCCCTGGTAAACCTGCTAATCATACCCACAGAGAATGTTGGGTCTTCAAGCAGTCCGGCAAGCTCAACACCGTACACAAGGGGGAGGATACACCAAGTGAAGACGAGGACGAGCCCCCCAAGAAAGACACGGGGGAACAAAAGCAATTTCCACCAGAAGTTAAAATAGTAAACATGTTACACGTAATCAAGGGAAAAACAATGCGGCACTCCCAGGAAAGTATACCCAAGTGCCTGTCACCATGAAGTCCTGCCACTGGTCATCTCAACCGATCACTTTCCACCATCGCGATTACTCAGCAAGTATCCGACACGCAGGATGGGCTGCCCTGGTATTAGACCCAGTAATTGGCGGATATCACTTCACAAGGGTCTTGATGGACGGCGGTAGTAGCCTAAACCTAATATATCAGGATACAATCCGCGGGATGGGGTTAGACCCAACACAAATTTGACATAGCAATACTACCTTTAAAGGAGTAACGCCAGGCCCAGGGGCTCGTTGTACGGGCTCCCTCCTACTACAAGTTACATTCGGCTCCCCCGATAACTTCCGTCGTGAGCATCTAACTTTCCACATCGCTCCGTTTCAAAGTGGCTATCAAGCACTGCTCGGACGTGAAGCTTTCGCTCGCTTTAATGCAATACCACACTACGCCTCCCTCACACTCAATATGCCCGGTCCACGTGGCATCATTATAGTGCATAGAAATATCAACCGATCTCTGCGCGCCGAAGAGAGTGAGGCTGCCTCGGCCGCCACACACTAAAGGCGCCCGGACAAGCGAAAGCATCCAATAGGTCGTCAAGACCTCAAATAGAACTAATCGAGTCCGGCACCGCTATTTATACGGAAATAAGTGGTCACACCCCTATTTGTCAATACAAGGGGCTCAACGTGCACAGACAAGTGGCAATTTCTTATCATCTTGAATTATACATGGTTTCTTAAAAAACTATCCTTTTGCACGACAACTTTTTCACTTAACTTCCTCTCTTTTACAGACGATCATCGTGCTACACCCGTCCAGGATACGGAACAACGGAGACACAGGTGCAGACGTGCAGCAGGGACCCGCTCCAAGGATTCTTTTTAGATTAAGACCCTGCGTAAACCTTTTTTACTGTCTCTTGTTGATACATATCCACCGTTGAGAAGGATGCTGACGTCTTGGCATGTGGCCACACCAGAACAATGCACGTACCTGGACACACGGGGCTTCTTACAAAGGCCACTATTTAGGCCCGGTTTATACCACAAAGACCGAATACCTTAGGGAGTGTTCGGCGTCGCGAGTTTGGCCCTATATGCATCAGCTCCGAATCATTGTCTTTGGTCAAAAGTTGGGTTTGCCCGGCTCCTGTGTTTTGGTGCCTTACGTTCCGCCTTGCCGGCTAAGGTAGCACCAGGAGAACTACTGCGATTGTGCCCTGGTTCATCCGGACGAGCACCTCAGTAGAGAAAGCCGAAAACTGACTGTCATGATATAGCGTGAGACTGGTCAACCACTCGATGACCTGTGGGAATGTTAGAATTCCTCCGCCTTAACGAAGGGCTGTTTCCCGGCCAGGCATGTACGCACCCCGAGATCGGGAGAGTGCGGAGCCACCAGGGGCTATCTAGTAGCCCCACTATCAAACTCCTATGGCTAAGTGAAAGTGCTAAAGCATTATAGTCCGGTTGCCTCGCTCGCTCCTCTATCACCTCCTTAATAGGACCAAGATGTTGGGTTAAGTGTGAATGCATGTTTTTGCGAGCACCTCCGCATTATATGCGTGCGGGTTGAAGCCGACGGCTACAATCTTTCAGGTTATACACATGTATACATAAACGGCCGCCCAGGAGGCATCATATTACTTTCAGGCAAAAGTATAAAAAAGCCTTATAAAATTTATAAAAGCATTTCTCTTACTATGAGATTACATATAACTCAAACATAATATTTTTTGAGCACTGGGTCTCTATCAAACGGGCACCCTCAAGAACTTCTTCAAAGTAGTGCTCGGCAGCATTTCGACCTATAGCCGAATCCCGTGCTGCAACATTGGTAGCATCCATATCCGCCCAATATGACTTAACACGGGCAAAGGCCATCCGTGCGCCCTCTATGCACGCCGACCTCCGCATCGCATTAATGCGCGACACCATGTCAAGGACCTGCAGCACCAAGCTGAAATAGCTGTTCGGTTTGGACCATCCCGACCATAGCTGATCCACAACAGACCTCATAGAGAGTCCGGACAACCTATTTAGTTCGGCCCATTCGGCTAATTGGTCAGTCAATGAAAGTGGACGCACGGGAGAATGGAATTGTCTCCAAAACAGCTGGTCTACTCCACGGTCCGTCTGACACTTGAAGTACTTGGCCACATCGGCAGCGCTCCCTGCCAAATCCATATACACATCCTCCGAACTCCACAGCCGATCCAGAGGGGCATACCGTGGATCTCCGTATTTCCTTCGCAACATAAATGATTTCCCAGCTACAATATCCCCGGCTTCCCGCAGCTCCTCCTTCTTTGCCCTCATAGCAGAGCGGAGGTCCTTTTTCGTCGCAGCAGCCTTCTCAAGGTCCGATGCCTTCGCTTGGTTTTCCTTTTCAAGAACCCGGCAACGGTCGGCGGCGGCTTTTAATTCTATAGCCATCTTGGCCATCTTGTCTTGGGTCTCGCCATGCGCGGTCTTCTCGGCTTGCAACTCTTTGGCCGCCTTCACAGCAGCCGCATTACCTAACCTCGCTTGTTCCTTGGCTCGGGCAAGTTCTGCCCGCAAGGCTTCAACGGTGGCAGCTCCATCTGCAGTCACAACATATTAAAGATACTGGCATCATGCTGCTCTTCCTATGTGGCGTTTACCAGATATTGACACTTACCCTGTGCCTTGTCAAGCCTTTCGTTAACAAGCTCGATGTCGGCGTCTGCTGCATCCAACTGCCGCTCTAAACGGGCAAACTCGCTAGTCCGGCTAGCCACCGGAGCTTCCATCACCTGCACATAAAGGCAGTATGGTTATTTCCTGGGAATATGATCCTCTGTTCGTCGTCGTTTCCGACGACAACCAGAGTCTCAGGGGCTACTATCTACACAGGGCACACCTAGCATATGCAGGATTATCATACATTATTTTACGTACCTCAAAGCCTGTCAGTAGACTCATAAAAGCTTCATGCAATCTGCTTTCGGCGGATGATATTCTCTCCATCACCGTATTCATCATCACACGGTGTTCATCTGAGATGGCCGCTCGCCCCACCAACTCCCTCAGAACATCCGATCGCACACTAGACGGGGCCGGACTCTTTTGTCTGCTCTCTTCGGGAGCCGGACACTGGGAGCTTCAGGGGTCAATGGGATTATCTTCTGGCCTCACCGGACTCGGAGAGGCCCTCCGCGACGACACTTCAGGGTCGCCCGCTTCTGGAGCGGAGGAGTCCGGAGGAGGTGTTTCGCTCTCCATCATCTCTGGAAGAAGATCCCCCGAAGATGAGCTCATTTGACAGGGGCTAAGGCCCGAACTGCAAAAATATATGCGCTGGTTATTTTCTCAGAAGAATAAGATGGCATATCTGTGCTATTAAAAGTATTTCGGGTCACTTACGACTCGTGGGAGAATTGACCCCCCTGCGGACTTTGTGTGGCAACAGCGCGCCCCAAGGTAGGACCCTCTGTGGGAGACTTCTTCTCCCGTTTGGAAGCTTCGGCATCCGAATCCCCGGGCGTAGTCCTTTTCCTCTTCTGGTCGCCTTCCCTCATGGAGACGCTCGGTCCCTCGGCTAGAATGGGCAGCATTGGGGGCCCGCGTCCGCCCGCATTATCCTCCACAGTATCTTCCTTCAAGGGCTCCGGGCAAGGTGCGGTCTGGAGCATCTTTTCCAATACCAGATTTTCCAAACCCTCAGGGAGGGGGGCCGAACACCGAATCAACTTCGCCTTTGTTAGCTAGTCCTGGTCAAAAAGCGAACTCTCAGAAATAACTTCGTAACAAAGTAGAGATAGCATGTTTGGCCAGAAGATGCCTTACCTGTTCGGCGGTGCCTACTCAGGCCAACGTCCTCGGTGATTTCCGGACAATCCACCTGAGGTCCGAAGAATGACTTGTACATCTCCTCGTGCGTCAGGCCGAGAAAATTTTGAATGGCACGCGGTCCCTCGGGATTGAACTCCCACAGGCGAAGAGGCCGGCGTTTGCAAGGCTGGACTTTATGAACCAGCATAACCGGTATTACCATGACCAAACTGAAATCTCCATTGAAGAGATCTCGAATGCGTCCTTGCAGTATAGGCACGTCCTTGACTGGACCCCAGCTCAGACCTCTGCTGATCCATGACATCAGCTGTGGTGGAGGGCCCGAGCGGAAAACAGGGGGGCCGCCCACTTGGCACTTCTAGGAGCCGTGATGTAGAACCACTCCTGTTGCCACAATTCAGACACCTCTGGGATGGAGCCTTTGGGCCACGGAGCTCCCGTCATCTTGCGTATTGAGGCACCTCCACATGCTGCATGTTGCCCCTCGACCATCTTCGGCTTCACTTCAAAGGTCTTGAGCCATAGGCCAATGTGAGGGGTAACCGGGAGAAAGGCCTCACACACGACAATAAATGTCGTGATATGAAGAAAGGAGTTCGGAGCTAGATCATGAAAATCTAGCCCATAGTAAAACATCAAACCCCTGAAGAAAGGATCCAGGGCAAGGCCTAGACCTCGGAGGAAGTGGGAAACGAACACGACGTTCTCGTTGGGTTCGGGGGTGGGGACGGCCTGCCCTCGAGGAGGCAGCCGATGCAAAATCTCGGCTGTCAGATATCTGGCCTCCCTCAACTTCTTGATATCTTCTTCCGTGACGGAGGAAGGCATCCATTGGCCTTGAAGGCTAGATCCGGACATGACTGAAGGTTCGGAGCGCCTGACCTGAACTTCGGGCGTTTGAGCTTGAGGTGGGGGAAGGATTCGATTGAGCACGGGAGGGGAAAATAAAAGCCTTGTCCCCTCCGTGTCCGTTTGGACTTGCCTATAATCTAGGAGTCCTAGAAGCGGTTGGGTTACCCATGCCCGTATTGACGAGAATCCTAGGATAAGGGGACACGATCTCTGCTTTAACAAGACGTGCCAAGGAAACCGCCTCGCATGACGCGCTGAGGTGGGATAATGTAACGACTCGGATAAAGGCTTGGCCGTGGTATGACACGCTACGGAATACTTCAGCAGATTAGATTGGTGTAAATATTATTCTCTCTATGGCAATATGTGGAAACTTATTTTGCAGATCCGGACACTATCTTTGTGTTCAAAATCTTCTATGAAGTACTTGGAGGAGGAACCCTCCTTGCAATGCCGAAGACAATCTGCGCGCCGGACTCGTCGTCATTGAAGCCTGGTTCAGGAGCTACTAAGGGAGTCCTGGATTAGGGGGTGTTCGGATAGCCAGACTAAACCATCAGCCGGACTCCTGGACTATGAAGATATAAGATTAAGGCTCCGTCCCGTGTCCGGAAGGGACTTTCCTTGGCGTGGAGGGCAAGCTTGGCGATACGGATATGAAGATCTCCTACCATTGTAACCGACTTTGTGTAACCCTAACCCTCTCCGATGTCTATATAAACCGGAGGGTTTTAGTCCGTAGGACAACATACACATCAACAATCGTACCATAGGCTAGCTTCTAGGGTTTAGCCTCTCCGATCTCGTGGTAGATCTACTCTTGTAGTACCCATATCATCAAGATTAATCAAGCAGGACGTAGGGTTTTACCTCCATCGAGAGGGCCCAAACCTGGGTAAAACTTCGTGTCCCTTGCCTCCTGTTAGCATCCAGCCTAGACGCACAATTCGGGACCCCCTACCCGAGATCCGCCGGTTTTGACACCGACACACGCCTTCACTCCCGAGTGCGTAGCGTCGCCTCGCCGGGCAAGTTCAAGCCAGATCTGCCTCCTCGCTACGACGGCACCCCCGACCCACGGAGTTCCTGCAGCTCTACGAGCTGAGCATCGTAGCGGCCAACGACGACGAGAAATTCATGGCGAACTTGTTTCCTATGGCTCTCAAGGATGGTGCCCACTCCTGGCTCCTGAACCTGCCACATGGCTCAATCTCCTCCTGGGACGAGATGCGTGATCGCTTCGTCGCCAAGTTCCAGGGCACTCGCAACCGCCTGCCGACCGTGGGTGAACTGCGCCGCATCAAGCAACAACTGGGAGAGACCCTCCAGAAGTACATCCAGCACTTCAACAACACTCGCCTCAATATCCGCAAGATTACGGACGAGGCCATCATCTCCGCGTTCTCTGACGGCGTCCGCGACATCAAGATGAAAGAGGAGCTCGCTATCCACGAGGAGCTGAGCACATCTGAGGAGCTGTTCAACCTGGCAACCAGGTGCACAAGGGCTGAGGAGGGGCGCCTTTCCGTCCTCGAGCTGCCAGCTGTGGGCGTAGAGGAGAAGAAGGCCAAGGCCAAGGACGTGAAGCGCAAGGAAGCAGCCGTGCTCACAGCGGAGCCGGACACCAAGCGAGGCAGAGAGCAGCCTGAGTCGTCCAAGAACAGCTGAGCATTCTGCGCCTTCCACAACCTGAACACCCACAACACTAGTGACTGTCAAAGAACTCAAAGCCATTCGCGAAGGACGCTTCGGTCGACGCCCCGAGCGCAGCGACCGGGGCTACGGTCGAGGAGGAGGACGTGGAGGCGGACGCTGGGATGACCGGGTCCACGCCAGGAGTGGAGCGACAGGCCTCATGAGGGCCGCTGGCCGGATCATCCTCGCGAGGGCGATTGGAGGGACCAGCCTCGTGAGGATTGCCCTCAGGGTAACGCCGGTCTTCCCTCGCTGCCGCCACCAGCAAGAAGGAATGACGACCAGCATCAAGACGAGGGGACTGGGGGCTTCCAGGAGCCGCGCGCAGTCGCCTGCATCTTGGGTGGTGCATAGGCCCCAGCCTTGCAGCATAGCTTCAAACAGGTCGCTCGTGAGGTGAATGAAGTCCTCCCCAAGCTCGAGGCCACGCGCCTGCTCAGGTGGTCCCAGTGTGCCATCACCTTCAGCTCGGTAGATCAGCTCAAGTGCGCAGCCACCTCTGGCGCCCTCCCGTTTCTTTGTTCAAAAGTCATCAGCAATGTGCAAGTTACCAAGACCCTCACGACGGTGGTGCAGGGCTCAACGTCCTGTCTGTCGACACGTTCGACAACCTCCACGTGCCATATGAGCAGCTTCAGCCTACCAAGCCTTTCTCGGGAGTGACCGACGGTTCCACCACACCTATAGGGCAGGTCCGCCTCCTTCTCACCTTTGGGGAATGCAAGAACTACCGCACCGAGCTCATCAACTTTGACGTCACGCACATCCGCCTGCCATACAACACCATTCTCGAGTACCCGGCCCTGGCCAAGTTCATGGCGGTGACACACCACAGTTACAACGTCCTGAAGATGCCAGTAAGCGGTGGAATCATCACGGTCCCGTGCGAAGAGAGGGATGCGGTGTGCTCCCTCAAGCGCCTTTCAAGCTCCCGCAATCGACGACCCCGACAGCAAGAGCGAGGATCCTCCCGAGGCCATCCCCAAGAAGAAGAAGCAGCTGGACCGTGCCGGACCTCAGGAGGGTGGCGTCGCGGCTGGAACCTCGTCAGGATGAGCGCCCGCTCCAGGGGCGCCTCCCTCCGTCGCATCGGAAGGCGCGCCCAGCGCCCTCCTTGGGCAGGGCTCGGGGGCTCCCTCCTGGAGGGCCTCAGACCTTGCCAACATCACGAGGGAGGCGCTCGGGCACCACATGGAGGCGTGCTTCGTGGCGCGTTTCCCTCAGGAGGACGCAGGGCAAGGAGCGCCCACTGCTCAGGAGTTCATCACCAAGACCACTCAGGAACTGCAAGACGCAAGGGCCATGTGCGGCGACCGCCGCTCACGAGGCGCAGCTCCCAATCCAGGCGAGGATGTTGGGCTGCACGTCTGCGTCGACGTACCAGGGCTCAACAGGGGCGCGTCTCAGGAGCTTTTTTCGCCTTCGCGTGTGAGCAGTTGCGAGGGTCCACCACACAGCTACGTACGCATGCCCTTCGGTTGCCAAGCGTGTCGTCAGTCTATCAGCGCGACCTGAAGTGTGTCCTGGCGGCTCAGGAGGCCAGCCACCACGCCGTCCTGGCAGAGGTGGAGACGGTCCTCAGGGAACCACCTAAGCCCCTAGAGTCTCCCGAGGCTCAGGGCCCCGGTGGCTCATGAAGAGCCATTCCTTCGCCGCGTGCCTTCAACTGCACCAAGTCTCCTTCGTCGATAGAACCAGGTGACATTTTCCAAGTTCGTTTAGCTGGTAGCGCCCCTCGGGTTGCATTATTCCTAGGCCACATGGGTCCGTCCCTGTGGCATGTATCTCTTTTGCTTATGCCTTTAGTTTACCCTGTTGGGGGCGCCCCTCGGGCTGCATCATCCCCATGCCACTCGGGCCTGACCCGGTGGCATGTATCTTTCTGCATTTACCCAAGCTGATTTGCTTTCCATGCTTAACCTACCTATGGCTATCACTTGCTTGATTGTTGCTCACTACGGGGGCCGTGCGCCGGCACCCTTCTTCAGGGCCCCTTTTGCGTTGTCTGACCATCTCACAGGACCAAGACAATAAACAAGGGCCGAGACTAGGTGCAACCCGCCTTGAGGTAGGACCTCGTGAGTCCCATGCAGGCTCACGAGTTCCCAGGTACACCTCGCTAAACCCTACCGTGCCAGCCACCTGTCAGGGTGGGGCTGTACACGCCCTGGGGGCTCTCCGCAGCAGAGACTCCCCTTGCCCGCTACAGAAGCAAACTAGTGGTCCGGCGCCCTTCTTTGTGTTAACTTGCAGGGGCTCCCTGAGGATCATGGCGGGCGGTACCACGGACTCTCCTTCTTCTCTCATGTGATTCGCTTGCTCGTTAAAAGGGGGGCTCCTGAGCATCGCGTCTCAGGAGCTCTTACTGGCTCTCCAGCCCTCACCCCCTGGCCTTGACCACGGCATCGCGACCTGGCATACCAGCGGCGGCTGAGCTCGCTCGAGGACCGGGACCTGAGGACGTAGAGCACCAAGAAGAGCATGGAGGGGAGGGGGAAACCCCCATGGGCCTGGCATGGCTACGCTACAGCGGCCAACGCACGAGCCCGGGCGTGCCACGAGGAGTACACTCCAGACAGACCAGATAAGTTCACACACGGAACCCGCCTATCGCCACGACACGAGACCTTCGCAGCAGCTCCGCTGCGGCAATGTTGCCTCCCTTTCTTGCCTCTTCACGGTTGCATGGGCGCTAAAGGGGACCTCCTGAGCATCGCGCCTCAGTAGCTCTTATGGACCTCGGGCCGCTCACCTCCTGGCCTTGACCACGGCATCGCGACCTGGCATACCAGCGACGGCTGCAGCCTGCCTGGGGACTGGTACCTGTCAGCATAGAGCATCAAGCCGTCACGAGGATAGAAAGGGGAGACTGAGCCGAAGCGGGCCTTACTCCTTCCGCTGCCCTGCTGTGGCAATACTCTCTTCCTTTCCCATTCTAAGGCAGCCGCTTGAGCGCTAAAGGGGACCTCCTGAGCATCGCGCCTCAGCAGCTCTTACTGGACCTCGGGCCGCTCACCTCCTGGCCTTGACCACGGCATCGCGATCTGGCATACCAGCGACGGCTGTAGCCTGCCTGGGGAACGGGACCTGTCAGCGTAGAACACCGAGCCACCGTAGGATTGGAATGGGGAGGTCGAGCCTCGGCAGGATACGCGCCCACCCAATTCCATAACAAGGACCATATATACATAAAAGACATTACAAACCCTTTACACACCCCCACCAGGTACTTCATGATTCCTCGCAGGGAACCAGAACAAGAACTAAGAGGAATCATATCTACACCCTCCCGTGGCGGACGCCATCATCAACAATGGGCCATGGGAGGCCGGCACCGACCCCATCTAGATCAGCGACGGTGGCGGCTGGACGCCGCGGCCCTACTCCGGGCTCGGTGGGAGCTTGGCAGCATGTAGTTGCCGTCCCTCGTCTCCGGAGGCGTGAAGGGCTCAGGAGAATCGCTAGACCACCACGAGTTGCCGCTGTCACTGAAGGAGCTGTAGGCAAGAACATTGGAGGGCCCCGCACCCGCCGCAACGTCATCTTGGTGACCTCCTTCAGGGCAACACTGCAGGCGGCGGCCTTCCTCGTCGAAGACCTTGAAGAACAGCACGGAGGCGCTGTCGTACTCGAAGTGGATTGCAAGGGCGCCCTCCGCATGGTAGACCCGAGCAATTTCACCCCAGCCTCGAGTCATGAAGATCTTCCCGGAGGTGACGGTTCCGACCTTTGCTCCGGTTGCTGGGGCGTTGCAGTCAGCATGCTTTAGCCACAGTTCACGAACACCCCTCAGTGGCACCTCGGCGGCAAAGAATGGTGGGAAGCGTATCCAGGTGCTTGGAGGCATCGCCACCCACAGCATGAACTCACGCGACGAGTCCATGACATGGATCCCTGGGGCGACAACACGCATCGCCATGGCACGGTGACCATGAGCACGGCGCGGGAGGCACCGCTCGTTGCTCCGCCCTCCTGATCCCTCGGCTCGGGCATACAAGGGTAGCAGATACGCTGGAGGAGGCCGCCTGCACCAGGGCCTCTTCACCACCTGCATCGCCGCTTCATGGCGACGGTGGACCGACCTCTTCTTCGGCGGAAGAAGATGTGGATCATCGGAGGGGGCCTTCCCTTTCTCTTTGGTGGAAAACCTTCGGATGGGCGCCATTGCTGCAAGCGGTGGAGCAAGGAGGAAGAAGCAGATGAACCAAGAAGAGATGGGCGACGGGGGATCCCCCCCTCCCCATTTAAAGCGGAAGAAGGCCAACAATCACCTCCCATGATCACAGGTAATGATGATTTTCCTTGCATGTCGCAGGGACTTGTCAAGTCGGGCAGTTGCCGAGGCGGTGTGGGGAAGCGGAGACGCCCGCGACCAATCAACCGCCACGCGTCGACCGAGGCTGCAGGCTTTTGGGGCCCGCGGCGCTCCACGCTTGATCCTTTGGCTTTGCCTCGAAGCCAAGCCCGAGCGCGCCTTGGGCCCGGGGGCTACTGTCGGCGTTCTGGGAACGGGGGTCCCCAGACTTGCCTACCTGCGGCCTATGGCGTGGCTGTGCTAGCAGGTCTGTACGGCCCATCATCGCCAACAAGGCATTCGAGACCCTCGTGAGGGGCCAATCCTCACGAGGCGGACGACGCAAGACCTCCTCAGGAGCGGCCTCACAAGGCTGCATCGCGAGGAGCGGAGATATCAAGGCGGGGCGAACCTCATGAGGCCCTTGTGACGTGAGCCATGACGATCGACAACAGGCGGGCGCCAGGCGGGTGCCAGTGTGCGCAGCGTCCATGTTTCCTCTTTGGTGCTAAGGAGGCAAGCGCAGGCGGAGAGTACCGAGGCATCAAGCAAAGGTTTCCATATCGATGCAACAAGACCAAGACCAGAAGGATGGCAGGACAGATGTCACCATGGAGCCCAGGACGGCGTCACCACCAGAACCTTTGGCAGGCGAAGATCACCTTTTTGTCAGGATAGCTTGTACTAGCTGTCCCCTTTCAAATTGGCCGCCGTTGTTGGCTCCCTTCCCACTCAATATTTGGGGAGAGGACCAGGGCCTATATAAGTAGGACTAGCCATCACCAAGGAGGGGATCAGAGTGAGAGAGACCTGGAGAGATTAGAGGACGGACCTGAGCGGATCCAAGATCATCTTACCCACACAAATTCACCACACACAAGAACACCTCAACCTCAGGAGGCTATTCCCCCCCTTGTACTGTTCATCATTAGCCCAAAAGACAATCCACCACCACCACCACACTGGAGTAGGGTATTACACCACATCGGTGGCCCGAACCAGTATAAACCTTATGTCTTTGTGTTGCGAGTGCGTCGAGTTTGTCCGCGAGACCTTAGCAAGCTAGGGCGTCGATCGGAAGGAGGGAAAGAACTTCACGTGCACCCCAGAGTTCGAACCTCAAGGGTTTGCCAGAACCCGTGATCCGATAGAACTGCATTCCACACCCAACACTCATAAGATAGATCATGGGCACCCTGCCACCCTAATATAGATACTGGGGTAGCTTCTTTGCGGTCTTCTTCCTTCGCTCCGTCGAACTTCTTTCACAAAGAGACTGACCCAAATTATACTACTAGTACGAACGTATTAAGTACAGTAGGAACATGAAGATACGAGCAGTAGTACCAACTGCAAGAAGAACAGTAGTACTCCCTCCATTCCAATATATAGTGCACATAGTTATAGGCACACATACCAACACGTGAGCTGGAGGTTGCAGCTTGGACGCAGAATACCCCCACCCAGGCCATGTGCTGTTGTAGTTCGGCAGAAGCCACAAGCGAGGAGGCTGCATGTGCGCTGCTGTGCAAGGCTATTTGGGTCCAAAGTACAGGATGGCTGCCAATGTGCACTATAAATCGGAATTTTTCTAAAAAAACTTATACGCACTACATATAGGAACAGAGGGAGACATAGTACTAGTACTACTGTACATACTAAAGAGTTCAAATAATGAGAAAGAACATAAACATAGTTATGCTGGGGCCTCAGCACAACACATCCTTGAAAATAAACTAAGCAAATAGTCCGCTTGACACTGTAGTAGAACCAGCATGAGCGACGGCACTGCCACCTACTCGGAGTCCGAGTCCACGTCCTCGACTTCGTCCTTGTCCCTCTTCCTCTTCCTCTTCGCCGACGCTTCTTTGCTTGAACCGAACACTAGGCTCTGCTTCTTCATCCAACCCTTGTAGATATTTTAGAAAAGGTAGGCATCCATTGCTGCGTACAGGATGTGATCTTCATCTAATGTCTTCGACTCCCATGCATGATGAAACTCGTGGTGAGGTTTGTTCAATATAGCGTATGAAGGATCAATCATGGCTGCTTCCAGGGTCAACATTGAAGGTAGAGAGGAGGACACTGGGCTTGCCTTCTAGAGATCGATGGGCTGGCCTACAACGAGGCCTATCCGACCCAGGACATCCCAGTCGTTCGTATAGTCTAAAGTAACGAGTTTCACTCTTTCGTCCGTGAGGAAGTTCTTAAAATCCTGGCACTCAACATCGGCATGGCATATGTGGTACACCAAGCACACGTTATTTACGCAAACCTGGATCACGGCGGGCTTCTTCTTCTCTGCCTCCTTTAGAATCTTCTCTCTTTGCAGGACTGTGGTGTACTCAACGTCTAGCCCAGCGACCCAGTCATCCGTTGAACTATTGAACATGCATAGGAGGCGAGCAAGGCATGCTTTCATTGTCGCGGATCCACGTGTGTAGATGACGATGAACTCATCGCCGATGATGGCTCTAACCCGGTACTCAGCGGCGACCATGGAGATTTGGGAGGCCATGGATTTTGGAGGAGGGTTAGGAGAAGTTGAACTGGTGTAATGTGAAAGGACGGGACGACTGGGAGCGAACTGTTGTAAGGTACTGTACTTGTAGAAGACGGGGACGAGTAGGGCGTGCGAACAGCTTGGGGTTGCTGGCTTGCCCGGTGGATAAACGGTTGCAAGCCCCCAATGAGTTCTCGAGAACTATGCGGGACCCACTAGATGTCATGTCTACTAGACCCATATCGTAGGCCTGACGGTATAGCTTCTGCCTGTTCGCACATCATGCCGACGCGTGGGTAACTTCACTGAATTCCGTCAACCGTCGCACCTCCCACGACCTTCGCCTCCCTCGCGCCGTCGCAACCTTTGAGACTTCGACCGGCTATGCATGATACTCCCTCTGGTCCTTTTTTACTTCCGTCAATTGTTTGCAAAGTGTTTAACCAAATTTATACTAAAAATATCAATATCTACAATACTGATTATAATGAGTATAAGAACTACGTTTTGTAATGAGTATAAAAATATTGATTTTACATTATGAATGTTGATACGTTTTTCAATAATTTTGGTCAAAGTAGAGGTACATTGACTTCAGACAAAACTTAAATGCACAATGCAGACTACTAGTTCCTCCATCCAGGTGCGTCCATGTCCTATCTTGTCATCACAACAAGAGCTATTAGAGTACTACTACCTCCCTTCTAGTTTAAAGGGCTCGATTCAAATACGTCACCTACTCTTAGCAAGATAGAGGCGGTGGAATAGTTTTTGTAGTCTACAAAAGTACTCAACTAATGCTGTCGTTCTTCACAAAAAATGTGTTTACCAATGCATGCATGAACACTAGTTACTCTAACCCCCCTCTCTTCTTTAATTCTTTGCCACATCAGCATGTTTGCTATTCCCGTGTGCATGATACCAGCTAAGATACCACCATTATGGCCAGCCTTAATCATCGCATGCAATAATTTAGTGCACCTTGAAATATGAACATGTGTGGGGCGTGTTTGTTTTCAAATACTTGAGACTATACCTAGCCCGGCATGCAAGATGAGACTTATTATGCACCGTTCCCCATACCTGCAGGAAGCCCGTTTGTCTCCAAATCTTTTCCGCCACATGTGTGAAAACAATATGCCTGCTAGACTCTACTTCTCCCTCCGACGGTCCAACCACTCCACCCCATGTGGAAAACATATGCATGCATGACTCTCCTCCCCCCGCGCTCGTCCAATCCATTGTGCCAGCAATATTTCCACCCCCTACCTCCCCTGTAATTTACTCCAACAAATATGCCAACGTACTACCTCCTTTCTAGTTTATAGGGCTCAATTCAAAAATCTCACCAACCAAGGTAGATGATGAGTAGTGGAATAAATTTCATTGTTTGTAAAAGCACTCAATTAATGCGCTCATTTTTCTCAAAGAATTGTGTTTACCAATGCATTAATTGAATGCATGCATGCATGAAGTACATGCATTGGTCAAGTTTCTCATAATCCTTGCATGCAATGAATTAATGCACCTTGAAATCTGAGCACGTGATGGGAGTAGCTGTTATGTTAATCATGCAAAAAATCTTCCGGGACGCTGCTTTAGTTACTTAACTGCGGGTGCATTGGGTCACTGACATATGGGCCCAACAGGGGTCTGGCCCACATGTCAGTGGCGCAACTGGACCTGCAGTTAAGTCAATGCAGCTCTGTCCATATCTTACATAGATGTGCCATTGCTCGCTATAAATACTGCGCCTCCCACGGCATTCGTAAGAACGCTCACGTTCATCGCTATCTCCTCCCCCTCCCTCTCACATCGACCACCATGGCATCGCCCCTCCCAAGCCCTAGGTGCCCCTCGCTGCACCGCCTAGACGGTCACACGTCGATGTTCCATTCCTCGCTGCCACTAGTCGAGGAGGACACGTCGGTGTTCCACTCCTCGCCGCGACGCGTCGGCGTTCCCCTTCTCGCCAACACGCGCGTCGGAGTTCGCATCGGCTCCCCGCTATAGGGAGAACGCCGCGCCGCGTGCCGAGCCCCCTGCCTTGGGGAGCTTTGGAAAGAAATGGATGTCACCATGTGGGAGGCTTTGCCGCCGACAGAGAAAGCCAAAATAGAGGCGGAGAAGAATGCCTAGGAAGAGAAGCGCGCCGCGGGGCAAGCTACCTCGCAGGTCTATGTCGCATCTGAGAGAGTCAGGCAATTGGCTCTTTGGCAGAAGGCTCATGCAAGGGCCATGAGGGTGGCGGAGGACGCCCGTGCCAAAGCCCTGAGTGCAGTCGGGCCCAAGCGCCTCATCTATGCTTGGCGGTACGTGGACCGGGTGCACTGTTCCAGCGAGGAGGAGTACCTATTGGCGCCGGATCACCACATCGGTGAGATCGCGCTCGCCCACCAGCAAGGCGGCAATCAGCACCTCGCGAGTTGCGAGGCTGAGGAAGAGGCGTTGTGTCGGCGCTGGGAAACGGCCACGCACCAGGGCACTCGTGTCGCGCCGTAGGTGCTCCTGCGAGAGCCGTGGCTTTTAGTAGGAGTATAATTTAGTTTCGTAAGGTGATCTCATTAGTTTTGGGACGCAAATGATAAATGCCGAATGTTTGAGAATTATTAGCATCCTTAATTAAGTATGTAAGAGGGAAAGTTTGGAAACCTTGTGTATCCGTACGCATTTTGTAAGTAGGTGCATATAGCACAAACTTTACTATATACTATCGCACTAGACGTCTCTCTCTATATATGCTTGCAGACTTTGCTACTCCCTCCGTCCAGGTGAATAAGTCATCTTTGGTTGTGCACCGTGACCAAGAAGGAGGGAAGACTTTATACACCTAGACGGAGGGAGTACTTGTATTACTTATGTGCGTGCAAATGCATGTTGTAACATTACGATGCGGTTTTTGTAAAAGTTGAAAAACGTCACTACTCAAGCTTGTGAAACGATTCAATGCAAAAATGCTCGTTTGATTGTTTACCTTTAGCTTCCTTCTATGTGGATTTGTCTGTCGTACTTTGTACGGAGTATCTCACTGGTCGGAAAGGCATGCAAATTCCCAAACCGCTTCCTACACCCTATATCAAATTTTTAGCCTAACAAGTTGTGAACCCAAATAAATGAGTGAGGCGCCTTATTGTTACTCTCCACCGTGACTAGTCTTATGGGAAAAGCTAGGGAAGATACGGCTTATTTTTTAAGCCGCCAAAAGAACTGGCCCTAGGAGTAGTAGCTAGGGACACTAGGATTAGTAGCTAGGGATCGAGTGTGCGAGATGAACCGGAGAAAGTAAATGCAAAGAGATGAAATGCAAAAAAGACGGAGGGATGTGATGGTTGCTTGTCTGTTTATTTTACCAGGCCACTTATTACTGGGAGTGGTTGGGTTTGTGATATGACGGCTTTACTGCCGCGCCACGAGCGGGGTGAGACTCCTGTGCAGTGCTGCCCTCTACACTAGGACTACATCGGTCGTGGTTTATCCCCCATTGAATTTGACTGAAGATTTAACTGACAAAATGTTAGTGCATGTCAACAAAAACAATATCGTTGGACTCCTGTTTGAACATAGTTTTCAATGATATAATTTTAGGTGACATGCATCAGCATTTATCATACTATATATAATGTTAGTTCAATTTTTGGTTATACTAATCTATAGTAAGGTGCCCGTACGTTGCACGGAAGAGTGAAATGCATTGATCGGGGAGTTGTTTATTTTGACAAAGGATGTGGGGGTCATCTCATGTGTAATGGGTATCGATAGGTTTCTTCGGATATTATTTCATCTCTAGAGCTCACAAACATCCAGGTGAAATAGATAGAAAAGTATCATTTTCAAACAAAAGCGTTCAACTGTTCAACCTACATCCAAAACTTGTGAAGAAATAACACTGATTGTGCTTTGCAAGAAATGATCTTCAAGAATTAGTTTTTGAGTATCCATTGTTATACATGTTGGCTATAGATGACATGGCACTTTATTATAGTTAATAGTTGGCTATACTATTTAAGTATTGACCATGCCCTTATACACCTAGACGGAGGGATTAAATCAGGATGACTTGGAAGGGGGCAGAGGAGATGTACGAAATGGTTCATCATAAGTCTTTCACCAGTACTGTTGTAAAAATTCATACATTGAATATTCTAGGCTAAACCATAAATGGATACACTTTTATTCATGCGCGACACACCAATAGAGCAAGATCATGCATGGAAGTCTCCACATGCTTAGACAGCGGATTACATTGAGCAAAGACTAATGATCAACATTTAACTTGGTAATGCAGATGTCCAGGTGAACCTCGTTGGATTCCACGTGCACATTCTTGGGGGTCAAATCATACCATGCGTCTTCCATGTCCACATCGGGGGGAAGGTCCCAGCTCGGCAGAGTCCAAGTCAGCTTGACGTAGCCAGTGTTGCCGCCCACGTACCTCCGAGGGGAAGTAATAGTGACCACGCACCCGTACATCGGCCTCGTGTCAGTGTCGGCGTTAGCGGCGTCGCCCGTGATGCACTCTACAGAGACGGGGCGGCGGCCTGCCCAGGCCTCGCCGGTGCCCACGATCAAGAGGAAGACGCTGTCGTCCTCCTTCCAGACTAGCAGGCGGCGGTGATCCTCCAGCGACTCCACCACGGTGAACGGGTAGCACGTCTTGTACTTGATGTTCTCCGCCAAGGGCCAGTAGTGATCATCGCACGCCTGCGTGAGGTGATGCACGATGTCCGCCGGCGAGCCCCAAAATGGCATCGAGCACTCACAACAGTGGACGAAGGGCTCCTTGGAGGCATCGACCAGGCCGTCCATGAAACGGGAGTGGCTGTAGGGGACATTCCGCCAGTTGAATATATGAGCAAGTTACTACGAGATTTAGTCCGAATAAGCACAAAATAAATCGTGACAGCTATAACAGAGATGAAACTAATCATGTGGACTATCATAGTAGATGAATAGATCGAATCTAGGACACAGACTAGAAACATGAATTCTACCACGATTTTGAATAGGAAGGACAGCAACACATACGGTGCAACGGGAGCAGCACCGTTGGCGTTGAGGTTGTCGCCCATGTCGTTGAGGAAGAGGTTGCCGAGATCAGGGAAGAAGTCGTCATCGGTGAACTCCTCGCTTCCAAAAGTCGCGAGAGTGCGCTCGCCAAATTTGAACAGTGCCCGCCGAATGGAGCGTAGGAGGGAGTGGCTATAGGGGACGTTGCGGCCGCCGAATGGAGCGCTGGAGTAGCCCTGGAAGCAGTAGATGGTGCTCCTCCCTAGTCTCTATTCTTATCTCTATCTCTACTACTCTTCTTTGTTTTTTATAATATACTAGTTGTAGCTGTGAAATTGAATAGTACTGCGCCGTCCGCTGCACGCCCGGCTGAACAGGCCTCCTCGCCTCCATCAAACCCCTCTGTTAAACCTCTGTACATGACTTGCAGGCTGGCTACAGATTCGTACAGAAAGTTAAAAAGAATCAAATACATCCTTAATCTTGTATTCTAAGTACTCTATGGGTTCCACTACTAGTACAATAGTGAAAGAAGTATATATTAAAAGAATATAAAAAGCTAAAGTTTAGTACAGAATTTGAACTTAGGTCATCGCGCTGCGAGCATCCGGCCCGAACCAGTACACTAGGTGTTGGTTGGGGATAATGCAAGAGATAGACCTTTATAACAATGAGCCCATCCGTTGCAATGGATCCAAAGTAGAGTAATACATATTCACAAATTTGAAAGAAAACAGTTTACTTTTGATATACATATCACTAAAAATATCTTATGTTTCACTCCAAATATATTCTTTGGGCTGTTTTGATGAAGTAAGGGAGGAATGTGGTTGGTTTAAAGATACTAAGGGTTTTTTGTAAACTGGAGCAGAGAAGTGGGAATTGTTGCAAAAGGCCACAACTTACATCACAACCGTTAGATGCAGATCTAATGGTCACAAATGGCGGATGGCAGACACACCATCATCACCAACTGAGTATTTTATAGGAGTAGTAGTAGAGAAAAAACCGAGTTGGTGATGATGGTGTGCCTGCCATCTTATAATATAGACTGTCCGATCTATATCTGACGGATAGAAAGCAAACTATGACAATTTTACAAAAGATACCCACACACCTCTCTCCACATTTACAGATAAGGCCTTGCCTCGTTCATCCTTATCTCCCACAACCTCGTTGCTGAGCAATTAAAAAG
Organism: Triticum urartu; assembly: GCF_003073215.2. Lineage (NCBI taxonomy): Eukaryota > Viridiplantae > Streptophyta > Magnoliopsida > Poales > Poaceae > Triticum > Triticum urartu. The sequence continues at coordinate 324,990,098 of NC_053027.1, read as the reverse complement.
GATGTCTCTGGAACAATCTGGCATGCTGGCCGCCGCCGGCGCCGTCCATCCCCATGCCTCCGCCTAGTCCGACCACCAGTCACCACCACGCCCCACTCCTCCTCACCTCTATCATCATTCTTGAGATATCATTTTTTCGATGAAATGGTCGACATACCATTTTCCGATAAAATTATCGAGATATCATTAGTTTTTACACATGCGATTACTCCTGCATGGGTCAATCACAACATGTGTTTTGTAAAAAATATGCATCTTGATGTTCCATGCAATGCACGGGCATCTTGCTAATTTTTTTCGATATAATTCCAAACACCACGTAGACACGGTCTTTGACCATTTTACAACTATGTTAGTATCATTGTTAGTGGTCAGCCGGTGCAAGTTATAGCCCCGGGTGTTTTAACCTGTTTTTAGTAATGATATCTGGCGATTGTTCGCCACGAGCTCAATCTGGGGGAATCCCACGTAACCGTCAGATTTCCATCCGACGGTGGCCAGATTTTAAGCCATAGTATTTGACAAAACCACCACCCTTACACACGTACTGTAACTGCGTCACGGGCATTGGCAACTGCCATGTCTCCCAGCGAACGTTTGCTAGGGATTGGAGTCAGCACCGATGGCGGTCCGTAGTCATTCCACGCTCGGGCATTTAACTTTGTAACTATTTTTAGATTAGAATATACTACTCCTCTAGTGCTACTCCACTACTACTCTACTCAAGCAAGTTAGGGCATAGTAGTAGGTACTGTAGGGAGTACCAGTACTGTGATCACCCAAGCAAGTTGTCTGGCATCGATATGACCCTATGCTGCTGGTATGTGTCTCGCAAGTCAGGCGGCAGGCTGTAGTCATCATCACCTGTCCACTTCCCGCAGCACATATTCACTTCTCCATCTTTGTCCGCACATAATCTCGTCCAATATTCCATCCCCGCTAAGGCGCCTCCCCCCTTGTCTGAAACCCAAGCACTAACAATGGCAGAACCGAGCAGCGTCCATCGAAGGAGTGGCTGTAATTCGCTCCCCACAGAGGTAATTAAGCTCATTGTTTCACGTGTGGACAGTCTTAGTACCATGCCGCTCGCCGCGTGCTCGTCGGGGCTGTACCGTTTACTCAAAGCCCTCAGGCCGGAGCTTTTTAAGCCAGCTCCTTGCTTGCTGATGCTTCCTGATCTTCAGAAATGGCGTGTCATGCAGCATAACGATTGTAGGGTGGCGAGCAGCAACCCCCTTGACTAAGATCCGATCCCCATCACCCTCAACTAAATTAACGGTATGTACTGGGTCATCATGAACACGTATTGGATGGTGCTCATCGTCGATCGCGCAGCTGGATGCTCGTGGAGGTCTACACTCGGTGATTGATCCCCCTTCCTTTGATTAACATTGCACTGCTTTGGCACCATGGCCCAGAATACTCGGAATCTTACAGTAGCCAACATGATACCAATTTTGATTTGCTCAAGGTTGTAATCTTCCAAGTGCCCACAAGATCTGCGAATTATAAAGACTTCAGGCTAATTGCGTTCTTCAAGCGCGGTCTTGCCTATCTGACAGGTCACTGCGGTCCATCGCAGGATCATACATCCTCCATGGTTCTCTGATGCCATTGAACACAAGGGCTTCATTTACGTTGTCGACTCCTTCTATGGCTGGACGTATTGCTGGCCTACTCTAGTCATCGCTACAAACGGCTGTTACACCAGTATGTTACTTTCCTATGATATCATGATGGCTTGCATATATTACTGTTAATATTTACTAAAAAAATATTCATGCTCATAACATGCTGTTCTTAAGATTGACTACATCAAGAGCCCTTTTTTATTTGACTCCAAATATTTTTAGGGTTATTTGACTCCAACTTGATATGATGTTGTAGGCCGCTTGGTGTCCATACCCTTCCTAATCCCAGAACCTTTCAAAGAAAAGCGGCATGGCAGTTGCAGGTGGTTCATGGCTCGATCAGACGACGGTGAAGGATTGATGATCGTTCGCACATACCGGACGTGTTGTTTTGTGGAATACAATCACAATCACTGCAAGGTCTTTGAGAAGGATCCCAACTTCTCTGGGCCTTCAGGAATTTTTGACTGGAGGTTGGTAAGTAGCCTTGGTACACACTCTCTGTTTGTCATACTGAATTATCCGATTAACGAAGAGATAACCGACAGCAAGGATCATGATCGCATCGCGGTTTTGTTCATTAGGCAAAACTGTGTGTACACACTGTATCATGCATCTCTGCATGCACCATACCCTGATATGTGCCGCAACGCTCTGCAGCCTAGAGTAGTAGAGAGGGTCACAAGTATCAGACTTCGACCTGCTGGCTGGAGTTTCCCCCGTCAGGCACCCATCTGGTTCAAGCCATCAGCCAATCTCCACAACTTAATACATAGTAACGTCTAACTGAGCCAGTTAGTTAGATGCATACACTTGGTGTAGTAGGATCTTCATTTAGTTTGATGCATACACTTGTTCTTTTTTGTAGCCCTTTTGTAATGATGGCTGATGTTTGGTTTGGAAGAGAGATCTACGTCTTCACTCTTCTAGCCCGCTTACTGCTTCTGTTGCACCCCCAGCCTTGTTGCTACTGCTGCTGCTGTTTTCAATGTACAATCAGTAGTATATTTCGTCTGTTGGTTGAATAAATGTGTTGTTAGAACGGCGAACACAATGTTTTGGAAGTCGTTTCATGGTTCGATCCTTTAGTGCCTCGTACGGTACATAGCGCATACTATTTTTTGTACGGAACACATTTTCCGCTTGTTGATAACATGCAACCCACTGATGAAGGCCCAATAGAGAAGCCCATAATTAACTAGAAGGGAGGCTATCAAATGAATCCGACCCAGGTACATGCTCATGGTCCCCTAAACATAAATAAGTAAGTAAATAAATAAAGCTAAATGCTCATGCACCAGTTCTTTAAATTCATGATTTAATAGGAGGATATTATTTCCTATGATAGTGTCGTTAGATTCAGTCGATATTATTCTTAGGCAAAGATAGCGACCAATCTTTTTTCTCCCAGCATTTTCTTCCTGGAACCAGCGAACCCATGCAAATCGTAGTCAACGTCGTAAATAGTTCCGTTCCATTTTATCCTCCGCCTGGGTGTCCAACCCTGCCCAGCACATTGACGACAACACTTTATCCTCCGCCTGGGTGTGCTCGCCGCGGCGCTGCCGTCCGGCCCTGTCAACATAGTTTTTTCTGAAACGGTCCCTGTCAACATAGTGAATCGGGAGAGGACTGTAGTTGTGAGTATGACAGTACGGACCCACCAGTTCCACTCCCCAACACAAGAAAGCGCCTCTTTTACTACTCAGATGAACCCCTCGTTTTTTACTCTAATCCACCCTGCTGATATCTAGGACCCACATCATTTTCAACGTATAGTCAATTAATGACAGAATTGGGCAACTTCTTTTTGAGTAGTAATTCGGAGGAGCAGGCAATAAACTGGGTTGTGCGGTCTGTGTGGCCCGTCTAACAACATGACCAGCCCAGTAGTTTTTTCCTTGGCAAAATAGGTAGCCCAGTATTTCTTTTTGAAGAATACCCAAGCTAGGCCTATTTGTTTTCTCCGACTTACTGGGCTGCAAGATGCATTCTGGCCTGGCCAAAGGGTATGGTCAGTGCCTGTTAAAAGTAATATCAAAAGTGGTTAAAAATTCCAAAAAATTATAGCAAATGGGATATTAGTTTCTTTTTTTATTTTTGTTCTTCACTGATATCTTATACTCTATTTCATTGGATTTAACATGACATAGTACTAATTTATTTTTAAATTTGTTTTAGTATGGATGCTAATTTTTGGAATATTTTATTCCCCAACAAAAAATTGTGAATTTTCAAAATTTCCCACATATTTAGTTAATTTTTTTAACCCTGGTACTAACCAGAAAATGGGCCACAATTTTAAAAATGGAAAACGAGCTGCAATAAATTCCATATGAATTAGAAAATGAGTAAAAATTATAAGAATAATAGAAAATGGGCTGTACACGCCATAGATTTTGAGGCCGACTTGTTTACGCAAGGCTTTGTTAGTCAACACACGATTGTAGCACCAGTGACTATTGCAAGTCCATCCAACACCCGACGTGCTTCTTCAATCTCTAATCTTCCTGCTCCAGCCGCCTAAACGAGCGCCGGTGGGACTACCTGCTCCCTCCTCTTGTGGCCTGTTGTGCTGCCACGTAGGCTTCCTCGGCCCACCCTACTCCCTCCGCTGGCCAGGCCGCGCGCAATCAACTGCCTCCTTATTACGCGAAAAAATGATTCCTCCCACGGACATCTGGGGCGAACCGGTTGGGAGGTTGACATGTGGGTCTACTAAGTTGACGCGTACGCAGGGCTTGTCAACTAAGTCAACAAACGATTCTAGCAGCAGTAACCATTGGATTTGAATCAAACGGTCCTGCTGCTTCTTCAATCGCTGCTCTTCTTGCACCAGCCGCCCAAACCAGCACCGGTGAGACCTCCTGCTCCTGCCTCCAGTGGCTGGCTGTGCTGCCGTTGAGACCTCACCGCCCTCTACTACTCCCACCACAAGCCAGGCCCTGCGGCGACGGCAGCCTCACACCGCAGCCGAACCAGTGAACCCTCGTAGTCCTCTCCGCGTTGGAATCCACTGTCGCGTCTTCCCCGGCTCCACATCTTCCCCGGCTCCGCGTCGTCCCCTTCCTAGGTGTCGCCGTCGTCCACCACCTTGGATGCGCTCGGCGCGGAGTGGTCAACGAACGACACCATTGAAAGTAGACTGTGCGTGGAGAGGCCGACATATGGGTCCACGGCCCCACACAAGGGAATGCCTCCTTATTACGCGGAAAATAATGATTCCTCCACCTGACAGTTGGGACCCACCGGAAGGGCCATTGTATTTCATGAAAAAATGTTCCCACCGCTGACAGGTCGGACCCACCAGCTATATCTTCGCACGCAAGGAAGTTTGTCCTTATTATGCACACAAAAATGAATACCCCCTGCTAGCTGGGACCCACAATAGTGGGAGGCTGACTTGTGGGCCAACTAAGTTGACGGGGACGGAGGGCTTTGTCAACTTAGTCAATATGAACGATTCTAGCTCTAGTGACCGCACGATGTCCATCCAACGACCGTAGTGCTTCTTCAACCTCTGGTCTTCTTGCTCCAGCCGCCGAAACCAGCACCGGTCGTGCCTCGTGCTCCTGCCTCCCGTGGCCGGCTGCGATGCCACGGAGGCCTCACCGCCACCTACTACTCCCACCGCTGGCCAGGCCATCCCTCTACTCACCCACACCCCATGTTATCCTGTGGCAACAACAGCCTCACACCGCAGTCGAACCAGTGAACCCTCGTACTCCTCTCCGCATGGGCATCCACTAGCGCATCATCCCTGGCTCCGCGTCGTCCCCTTCCTAGGCCTCGCTGTCGTCCACCGCCTTGGTGCTCTCGGCGCGGCGTGGTCAATGTGGTCAACGATCGACTTCCATCGAAAGAGTACTGTACGTGGAGAGGCTGACAGCTTGGTCCATGGCCGCAGCTGGGTCCACGGCCACAACCCAGTTTTTTTGTGATTTGCCACGTAAGTCGCTTTGTCAGGCATGTTGGGCTGCAAATCTTTCAAGACAAGGAGAGCTTCATTCGGTTGGCCGAGAAAATGGCCTATCAGTAATGAGAAACAGGTTGTACATTTTTAAAACACATAAAACCGGCAATTAGTTTCAAATTTCTTTTTTCATTTGGAGATTTTAAATGGCATTGATTTTTATGGATGGACAATTTGTTGGATTCTATATTTATATATAGTTGTTTTTAAAATCAGTTTGAATGTGAGTTGAAATTTTGGGATTAAAAGCAGTTTGGACCGCACCGAAATATGCAAAATTTCGTATAATTTTTTAACCGTGGCCACAATATGGACTGTAATGCTAACAAAAACAATATGGGCTCTAAAAAAACCTTAAGAATTAGAAAATGGGTTGTAAATTATTAGAAATAATGGCAGATGGGATTTGCTGTTTTCCACTGTCACACCCTAGCTAGTTCAAGCATTAGAGTGTACATCATGTTTAAATTCCTTTTAAATTTGAAATGGGGATGACAGAACCCCCAGCACCCCCCTGGAACAACTAGGGTTTACTAAAAACTTTTTCAATGAACCTGGAATGCCCTTCTAAAAAGCCCACCCTTTTTGCTTTGGGTTAAAACCTTTCACAAAAATGGTGCACATTTTTTTTCTAGGACATCTAAGGTCACTAGATTAATCCTTATGGTATTTGCATTTGGGCATTTAAATGCTATAAAATATTTTAAATGCTCAAATAATCATAAACTAAAATGTTTGCTGCTGGATATATTCTAAGCAGTGGCCATGATTAATTTTATGATTTATGGTAATGCCCTGGCATCTTTAATAAATCCCTGAAGTTACAGAAATAATAAATAAAAAAACAGAAAAGGAGAGAAAGAACAGGGACTTACCTGGCGCAGCCCACTAGCCCACCTGGCTCGGCCCAGTCCACTGGTTTATGCCAGTCGTCCACCTCCTCTCTCCGGGAGGACGAGGAGCGCGTGGCCGGCGCCCGCGGCCACACGCCAGCCACCTCCTGCTTCTACCGACGCCCTGGAGGCGTCTACGAGTGCCACAACAACCCCCACATCTCCCTCTCTTTCTTCCCACTCTCCCCGTGGCCTCTCCCCCTCTCTGGCTCTCTCCCCATCTTCCTGCCGAGCGCAGCTGTCGCCGCCGACAAGCTTCACCGCAGCCACCGCCGTCCATTCGTTGCCCCGACATGCCAGGAAGCTCCACCGTCGTCGACTACATCAAGTAGGCCGAGCCCCGAGCGCTCGCTCTCCCCGGAGACGCTGCACCGAGCTTGTTCTCAACTCCGGCCACCGGAGATCCTCTTCGCCGCCCCGCTCGCTCCAGCCCTTCCCCGAGCTCGCCGTTCGCTCCCCTGCAACCACTGTGAGCTCCGCCACCATTTCCCCCTCTCCCCGCGCTCGTCCGCGTCCTCTAACCACCTCTTCCATCGAAGCCGATGCTCGCCGCCACCACCGCACGTCGCCGTCGTGGCGATAGCCACGTTGGGACGCCACCGAGCACGCCTTCATCTTCCACGCACTCACAGGAGCCCGTAGCACCCCTGCACGCCCCTCGCCGTGCCCCCTAGCGACTGGCTCTACCTCACCCGAGCTCCGGCAGCCGCCAAACTCATCGCCGGCGACGTTTCCGACCACCCCAGCTTCGCCCACTACCACCACTCGACGCGGCTTCCTCCCCGCATCACGTAGATAGTCTCCGCCACCCATTTGGTCGCCGGAGTGCAAATCCCGCACTGCTCCGCCGCATCTGGCCTCGCCGGCGGCTAGACGCCGGCGAGTTTGACTCTGTTTGACCCCCGTGTGGGCCCAGGTTGACCCCCCTGAGTCTATGACAGGTGGGGCCGGTCTGCTAATTAGTTTAGGATTAGTTTTAACTAAATTAAATTAGTTTAGTCACTGACATGTGGGCCCAGGCCCCACTGACAGCTAATTAGTGTTAATTTAATCCTGTTAATTAGTTGTGACACTGACAGACAGGGCCCACCAGTCAGGTTTGACATGGCCAACCCAGTTGACCCGCTGACGCACACCTATGTCATGCTGACGCATTAATTCAATTACTGGATTTATTCTTTAATAGGAAATTCCAGAAAATAGCCAAAACTTCTAAAAATCATGGAAAATCAACCATAGCTCCAAATCAAAAAAGTTACATATGAAAAATGATCAGAAAAATTCAATCTATCCATCTGTAATGGTTTCATGCATGACAAAACAAGTTAACCTTGCTGTTTAAGAAGAATAAGAAAATGCACTAATAAGGCCATGTTAAATGAGCTAACATTTGAATCGTTGATTCAAATGAGTTCATTCCATCCTGTTTTAGCTTGCATTAGGCCAAGACACATTCATTTTGCCATGTCATAGCATGCATCATACTGTTGCATATTGTCATGTGTTGATTATGTTCGGTGTATCTTTCGTGGTAGGTTCTGCCTCCGAGGATAACCCCGAGTATCCTTCTGAAGGGCAGTACCCTACTACCACTACAACAGGCAAGCAACCATTGATCATTCCGATACAAACCCATGTTCTCGCTTCTGCTCTTGTTTACTGCATTAAGACAACGCGATTCAAACTGCTGTGTGCTACGGTAGTTGAACCCTTATCCTCTGCATGACCTGTCATTGCCACAGTAACTAGATGAAACCCACTAGCATGTGTAGGGGTTGATTGAGCCATGTATGTGATTCCTACCTTGCTATGCCTGCTATGCTTAGAGTTGTGTCAGGTCTGGTCCATCTGGGTGATGGGCTAGAGTGAAATGATTATATCGGTAATGTGAGGGATGTGATGAACATGATTTGGTAAAGGTATCGATGAGAGGCCATGTAGGAGTACATGGTGGGTTGTTTCATTGAGGCCGTCCATAAGAACTGAGATCTTATGTGTGATTTAAGATGCAGTTACTACCATATGTTGGGCCCAAAACCAATGGACCCTCTCGGCTTCTTAATCACGCTAGTACTCTGTCCAGGAGTTGCAAATAGTTTCTGGTGTTTGTAGGTTATGTGTTGGCGGCCGTGCGTAGCGCTGACCATAGGGGTGGGCTATGTTGCGGTAGATACACCATGGCTGGGTATGCCGGGCGCCCGTTTGGCGTCTCGGGACCCTGTTCACATCGTTCGGGGCCGTATGGTGAAACCTCGGCTGGACTCCCTGCGGATGGAACCTGGATAGGCGATAAACCTGGACTAGGCACTTAAGTGTTTAGGTAGGCCGTGGCCGACACCCTCATTGGGCTTCCGCTTGAAGGTTGCCGAGTACATGTCGTGTAAGCGGCGGTAAGTGGTGAAAGCGTGTATGAAGAAGTATACCCCTGCAGGGTTAACATCATCTATTCGAATAGCCGCGTCCGCGGTAAAGGACTACTTTGTTGCCTATACAGTTCATAGACAAGTTAATGGTTACTACTAAAAGACTCAAGATAAGTGTGAGTACAGAGGATGGCCCTCTCGTAGGATGAGGAGGGAGGATCCCCGGTGGAGTATTGTGTTGGTGAGTAGTGGACTCGTGTGCGAAAACTATTTTATTAGTGGAGTTCCGTAGGATAGCCTAGCCAAGAGTCAAAGCTGGCTTGCTGCAATAACCCCACCACCTTCTTGAGAATGAGCATGTGTTGGGGAACGTTCCAGAAAACAAAAAATTTCCTACGGTTTCACCAAGATCCATCTAGGAGTTCATCTAGCAACGAGTGATTGGATTGCATCTACATACCTTTGTAGATCACGCGCGGAAGCGTTCAAAGAACGGGGATGAGGAAGGCGTACTCGACGTGATCCAAATCACCGGAGATCCTAGCGCCGAACGGACGGCACCTCCGCGTTCAACACACGTACGGTCAGCGTAACGTCTCCTCCTTCTTGATCCAGCAAGGGGAAGGAGAGGTTGAGGAAGATGGCTCCAGCAGCAGCACGACGGCGTGGTGGTGGTGGAGCTGCAGTACTCCGGCAGGGCTTCGCCAAGCTCTATGGAGGAGGAGGAGGTGTTGGAGAGGGAGAGGGAGGCACCAAAGGCGTGGGGTAAGAAGTCCTCCATCTCCCCACTATATATAGGAGGGCCAGGGGGGGCCGGCCCTAGGAGATCCAATCTCCTAGGGGGGTGCGGCCAAGGGGAGGAATCCCTCCTCCCCAAGGCACCTAGGAGGTGCCTTCCCCCTTTGGGACTCTTCCCTTCTTGAACCCTAGGCGCATGGGCCTCTTGGGGCTGGTGCCCTTCGCCCATATAGGCCAAGGCGCACCCCCTACAGCCCATGTGGCCCCCCGGGGCAGGTGGCCCCACCCGGTGGACCCCCGGGACCCTTCCGGTGGTCCCGGTACAATACCGGTGACCCCGAAACTTGTCCCGATGCCCGAAATAGTACTTCCTATATATAATTCTTTACCTCCGGACCATTCCGGAAGTCCTCGTGACGTCCGGGATCTCATCTGGGACTCCGAACAACATTTGGGTTACTGCATATACATATCCCTACAACCCTAGCGTCACCGAACCTTAAGTGTGTAGACCCTACGGGTTCGGGAGACATGTAGACATGACCGAGATCGCTCTCCGGTCAATAACCAACAGCGGGATCTGGATACCCATGTTGGCTCCCACATGCTCCTCGATGATCTCATCGGATGAACCACGATGTCGAGGATTCAAGCAATCCCGTATACAATTCCCTTCGTCAATCGGTATGTTACTTGCCCGAGATTCGATCGTCGGTATCCCAATACCTCGTTCAATCTCGTTACCGGCAAGTCACTTTACTCGTACCGTAATGCATGATCCCATGACCAGACACTTGGTCACTTTAAGCTCATTATGATGATGCATTACCGAGTGGGCCCAGTGATACCTCTCCGTCACACGGAGTGACAAATCCCAGTCTTGATCCGTGTCAACCCAACAGACACTTTCGGAGATACCCGTAGTATATCTTTATAGTCACCCAGTCACGTTGTGACGTTTGGTACACCCAAAGCACTCCTACGGTATCCGGGAGTTACATGATCTCAGGTTTTAAGGAAAAGATACTTGACATTGGAAAAACTCTAGCAAATGAACTATACGATCTTATGCTATGTTTAGGATTGGGTCTTGTCCATCACATCATTCTCCTAATGATGTGATCTCGTTATCAATGACATCCAATGTCCATAGTCAGGAAACCATGACTATCTGTTGATCAACGAGCTAGTTACCTAGAGGCTTACTAGGGACATGTTGGTGTCTATTATTCACACATGTATTATGATTTCCGGATAACACAATTATAGCATGAATAAAGACAATTATCATGAATAAGGAAATATAATAATAATGCTTTTATTATTGCCTCTAGGGCATATTTCCAACAGTCTCCCACTTGCACTAGAGTCAATAATCTAGTTACATTGTGATGAATCGAACACCCATGGAATTCTGGTGTTGATCATGTTTTGCTCTAGGGAGAGGTTTAGTCAACGGATCTGCTACATTCAGGTCCGTATGTACTTTACAAATATCTATGTCTCCATCTTGAACATTTTCACGAATGGAGTTGAAGCGACGCTTGATGTGCCTTGTCTTCTTGTGAATCCTGGGCTCCTTGGCAAGATAAATAGCTCTAGTGTTGTCACAGAAGAGTTTGATTGGCCCCGACGCATTGGGTATGACTCCTAGGTCGGTGATGAACTCCTTCACCCAAATTTCTTCATGCGCTACCTCCAAGGCTGCCATGTACTCCGCTTCACACGTAGATCCCGCCACGACGCTCTGCTTGCAACTGCACCAGCTTACTGCCCCACCATTCAAAATATACACGTATCCGGTTTATGACTTAGAGTCATCCAGATCTATGTCGAAGCTAGCGTCGACGTAACCTTTTACGACGAGCTCTTCGTCACCTCCATAAACGAGAAACATTTCCTTAGTCCTTTTCAGGTACTTCAGGATATTCTTGACCACTGTCCAGTGTTCCTTGCCGGGATTACTTTGGTACCTACCTACCAAACTTACGGCAAGGTTTACATCAGGTCTGGTACACAGCATGGCATACATAATAGAACCTATGGCTGAGGCATAGGGGATGACACTCATCTCTTCTATATCTTCTGCCGTGGTCGGACATTGAGCTGAGCTCAATTTCACACCTTGCAACACAGGCAAGAACCCCTTCTTAGACTGATCCATATTGAACTTCTTCAATATCTTATCAAGGTATGTGCTTTGTGAAAGACCTATGAGGCGTCTTGATCTATCTCTGTAGATCTTGATGCCTAATATATAAGCAGCTTCTCCAAGGTCCTTCATTGAAAAACTTTTATTCAAGTAGGCCTTAATGCTGTCCAAGAGTTCTATATCATTTCCCATCAAAAGTATGTCATCTACATACAATATGAGAAATGCTACAGAGCTCCCACTCACTTTCTTGTAAACGCAGGCTTCTCCATAAGTCTGCGTAAACCCAAACGCTTTGATCATCTCATCAAAGCAAATGTTCCAACTCCGAGATGCTTGCACCAGCCCATAAATCGAGCGTTGGAGCTTGCACACCTTGTCAGCATTCTTAGGATCGACAAAACCTTCCGGCTGCATCATATACAATTCTTCCTTAAGGAAACCATTAAGGAATCTCGTTTTGGCATCCATTTGCCATATTTCATAATCATAGAATGCGGCAATTGCTAACATGATTCGGACGGACTTTAGCTTCGCTACCGGTGAGAAAGTCTCATCGTAGTCAACCCCTTGAACTTGTCGATAACCCTTAGCGACAAGCCGAGCTTTATAGATGGTCACATTACCATCTGCGTCTGTCTTCTTCTTAAAGATCCATTTATTTTCTATGGCTCGCCGCTCAACAGGCAAGTCAGTCAAAGTCCATACTTCGTTTTCATACATGGATCCTATCTCGGATTTCATGGCTTCTAGCCATTTGTTGGAATCCGGGCCCGCCATCGCTTCTTCATAGTTCGAAGGTTCACCGTTGTCTAACAACATGATTTCCAAGACAGGGTTGCCGTACCACTCTGGTGCGGAACGTGTCCTCGTGGACCTTCGAATTTTAGTAGGAGCTTGATCAGAAGTATCTTGATCATCATCATTAACTTCCTCTCTTGTCGGTGCAGGCACCTCAGAAACATTTTCTTGAGTTGCGGCATTTTCTGGTTCAAGAGGTAATACTTCATCAAGGTCTACTTTCCTCCCACTTCCTTCTTTCGAGCGAAACTCTTTCCCTAGAAAGGACCCATTCTTGGCAACAAAGATCTTGCCTTTGGATCTGAGGTAGAAGGTATACCCAATAGTTTCTTTAGGGTATCCTATGAAGACGCATTTTTCCGATTTGGGTTCGAGCTTTTCAGGTTGAAGTTTCTTGACATAACCATCGCATCCCCAAAGTTTTAGAAACGACAGCTTAGGTTTCTTCCCAAACCATAATTCATACGGTGTCGTCTCAACGGATTTCGACGGAGCCCTATTTAAAGTGAATGCGGCAGTCTCTAAAGCATAGCCCCAAAAAGATAGCGGTAAATCGGCAAGAGACATCATAGATCGCACCATATCTAATAGAGTGCGATTACGACGTTCGGACACACCATTACGCTGAGGTGTTCCAGGCGGCGTGAGTTGTGAAAATATTCCACATTTTCTTAAGTGTGTGCCAAACTCGTGGCTCAAGTATTCTCCTCCACGATCTGATCGCAGGAACTTGATTTTCCTGTCACGTTGATTCTCAACCTCACTCTGAAATTCCTTCAACTTTTCAAAGGTCTCAGACTTGTGTTTCATTAAGTAGACATACCCATATCTACTCAAGTCATCAATGAGGGTGAGAACATAATGATAGCCACCGCGAGCCTCAACACTCATTGGACCGCACACATCAGTATGTATGATTTCCAATAAGTTGGTTGCTCGCTCCATTGTTCCTGAGAACGGAGTCTTGGTCATTTTACCCATGAGGCATGGTTCGCACGTGTCAAATGATTCATAATCAAGAGACTCTAAAAGTCCATATGCATGGAGCTTCTTCATGCGTTTGACACCTATGTGACCAAGGCGGCAGTGCCACAAGTATGTGGGACTATCATTATCAATCTTACATCTTTTGGTATTCACACTATGAATATGTGTAGCATTATGCTCGAGATTCATTAAGAATAAACCATTCACCATCGGAGCATGACCATAAAACATATCTCTCATATAAATAGAACAACCATTATTCTCGGATTTAAATGAGTAGCCATCTCGTATTAAACGAGATCCTGATACAATGTTCATGCTCAAACTTGGCACTAAATAACAATTATTGAGGATCAAAACTAATCCCGTAGGTAAATGTAGAGGTAGCATGCCGACGGCGATCACATCGACCTTGGAACCATTCCCGACGCGCATCGTCACCTCGTCCTTCGCCAGTCTCCGCTTATTCCGCAGCTCCTGCTTTGAGTTACAAATGTGAGCAACTGCACCGGTATCAAATACCCAGGAGCTACTACGAGTACTGGTAAGGTACACATCAATTACATGTATATCACATATACCTTTTGTTTTGCCGGCCTTCTTGTCCGCTAAGTATTTGGGGCAGTTCCGCTTCCAGTGACCACTCTCCTTGCAATAAAAGCACTCAGTCTCGGGCTTGGGTCCATTCTTTGGCTTCTTCCTGGCAGCTTGCTTGCCAGGCGCGGCAACTCCCTTGCCGTCCTTCTTGAAGGTTTTCTTACCCTTGCCTTTCTTGAACTTAGTGGTTTTATTCACCATCAACACTTGATGTTCCTTTTTGACTTCTACCTCTGCTGATTTCAGCATTGCAACTACTTCAGGAATGATCTTTTCCATCCCTTGCACATTGAAGTTCATCACAAAGCTCTTGTAGCTCGGTGGAAGCGACTGAAGGATTCTGTCAATGACCGCGTCATCTGGGAGATTATCTCCCAGCTGAGTCAAGCGGTTATGCAACCCAGACATAGTGAGTATGTGCTCACTGACAGAACTGTTTTCCTCCATCTTACAGCTGAAGAATTTGTCGGAGACTACATATCTCTCGACCCGGGCATGAGCTTGGAAAACCATTTTCAGCTCTTCGAACATCTCATATGCTCCGTGTCTCTCAAAACGCTTTTGGAGCCCCGGTTCTAAGCTGTAAAGCATGCCGCACTGAACGAGGGAGTAGTCATCGGTACGTGCCTGCCAAGCGTTCATAACTTCTTGTTCTGCAGGGAGAACAGGTGCGTCACCCAGCAGTGCTTGTAGGACATAATCTTTCTTGGCAGCTATGAGGATAATCCTCAGGTTCCGGACCCAGTCCGTGTAGTTGCTGCCATCGTCTTTCAGCTTGGTTTTCTCTAGGAACGCGTTGAAGTTGAGGACTACATTGGCCATTTGATCTACAAGACATATTGTAAAATTTTAGACTAAGTTCATGATAATTAAGTTCATCTAATCAAATTATTCAATGAACTCCCACTTAGATAAACATCCCTCCTGTAATCTAAGTATAACATGATCCGAGTTAACTAGGCCGTGTCCGATCATGACGTGAGACGGACTAGCCAACGTCGGTGAACATCTTCATGTTGATCGTATCTACCATACGACTCATGCTCGAACTTTCGGTCTTCTGTGTTCCGAGGCCATGTCTGTACATGCTAGGCTTGCCATGTCAACCTAAGTGTTTGCATGTGTAAATCTGTCTTACACCCGTTGTATGTGAACATTAGAATCTATCACACCCGATCATCACGTGGTGCTTCGAAACAATGAACTGTCGCAACGGTGCACAGTTAGGGCGAACACTTTCTTGAAATTATTATGAGGGATCATCTTATTTACTACCGTCGTTCTAAGAAAAAAAGATGTAAAAACATGATAAACATCAGATGCAATCAAATAATAATAGTGACATGATATGGCCAATATCACATAGCTCCTTTGATCTCCATCTTGGGGCTCCATGATCATCTTGTCACCGGTATGACACCATGATCTCCATCATCATGATCACCATCATTGTGTCTCCATGAAGTTGCTCGCCAACTATTACTTCTACTACTATGGCTAACGCGTTTAGCAATAAAGTAAAGTAATTTACCTGGCGTTTCTCAATGACACGCAGGTCATACAAAAAATAAAGACAACTCCTATGGCTCCTGCCGGTTGTCATACTCATCGACATGCAAGTCGTGATTCCTGTTACAATAGCATGAACATCTCATACATCACATATAGATCATTCATCATTCATCACAACTTTGTCCATATCATATCACAAAGCACTTGCTGCAAAAACAAATTAGACGTCCTCTAATTGTTGTTGCAAGTTTTACGTGGCGGAAATAGGGTTCTAGCAAGAACGTTTTCTTACCTACGTGAAAGCCACAACGTGATTTGTCAACTTCTATTTACCCTTCATGAGGACCCTTTTCATCGAATCCGCTCCAACTAAAGTGGGAGAGACAGACACCCGCCAGCCACCTTATGCAACTAGTGCATGTTAGTCGGTGGAACCGGTCTGACGTAAGCGTACGTGTAAGGTTGGTCCGGGCCGCTTCATCCCACAAAACCGTTGAAGCAAGATAAGACTAGTAGCGGCAAGAAAGTTGACAACATCAACGCCCACAACAAATTGTGTTCTACTCGTGCAAGAGAACTACGCATAGACCTAGCTCATGATGCCACTGTAGGGGAACGTTGCAGAAAACAAAAAATTTCCTACGGTTTCACCAAGATCCATCTAGGAGTTCATCTAGCAACGAGTGATTGGATTGCATCTACATACCTTTGTAGATCACGCGCGGAAGCGTTCAAAGAACGGGGATGAGGAAGGCGTACTCGACGTGATCCAAATCACCAGAGATCCTAGCGCCGAACGGACGGCACCTCCGCGTTCAACACACGTACGGTCAGCGTAACGTCTCCTCCTTCTTGATCCAGAAAGGGGAAGGAGAGGTTGAGGAAGATGGCTCCAGCAGCAGCACGATGGCGTGGTGGTGGTGGATCTGCAGTACTCCGGCAGGGCTTCGCCAGGCTCTATGGAGGAGGAGGAGGTATTGGAGAGGGAGAGGGAGGCACCAAAGGCGTGGGGTAAGAAGTCCTCCATCTCCCCACTATATATAGGAGGGCCAAGGGGGGGGGGGCGCCGGCCCTAGGAGATCCAATCTCCTAGGGGGGTGCGGCCAAGGGGAGGAATCCCTCCTCCCCAAGGCACCTAGGAGGTGCCTTCCCCCTTTGGGACTCTTCCCTTCTTGAACCCTAGGCGCATGGGCCTCTTGGGGCTGGTGCCCTTCGCCCATATAGGCCAAGGCGCACCCCCTACAGCCCATGTGCCCCCCCGGGGCAGGTGGCCCCACCCGGTGGACCCCCGGGACCCTTCCGGTGGTCCCGGTACAATACCGGTGACCCCGAAACTTGTCCCGATGTTCGAAATAGTACTTCCTATATATAATTCTTTACCTCCGGACCATTCTAGAACTCCTCGTGACGTCCGGGATCTCATCTGGGAATCTGAACAACATTCGGATTACTGCATATACATATCCCTACAACCCTAGCGTCACCGAACCTTAAGTGTGTAGACCCTACGGGTTCGGGAGACATGTAGACATGACCGAGATCGCTCTCCGGTCAATAACCAACAGCGGGATCTGGATACCCATGTTGGCTCCCACATGCTCCTCAATGATCTCATCAGATGAACCACGATGTTGAGGATTCAAGCAACCCCGTATACAATACCCTTCGTCAATCGGTATGTTACTTGCCCGAGATTCGATCATCGGTATCCCAATACCTCGTTCAATCTCGTTACCGGCAAGTCACTTTACTCGTACCGTAATGCATGATCCCGTGACCAGACACTTGGTCAATTTGAGCTCATTATGATGATGCATTACCGAGTGGGCCCAGTGATACCTCTCCGTCACACGGAGTGAAAAATCCCAGTCTTGATCCGTGTCAACCCAACAGACACTTTCGGAGATACCCGTAGTATACCTTTATAGTCAACCAGTTACGTTGTGACGTTTGGTACACCCAAAGCACTCTTACGGTATCCGGGAGTTACACGATCTCATGGTCTAAGGAAAAGATACTTGACATTGGAAAAACTCTAGCAAACGAACTATACGATCTTATGCTATGTTTAGGATTGGGTCTTGTTCATCACATCATTCTCCTAATGATGTGATCTCATTATCAATGACATCCAATGTCCATAGTAAGGAAACCATGACCATCTGTTGATCAACGAGCTAGTTACCTAGAGGCTTACTAGGGACATGTTAGTGTCTATTATTCACACATGTATTACAATTTCCGGATAACACAATTATAGCATGAATAAAGACAATTATCATGAATAAGGAAATATAATAATAATGCTTTTATTATTGCCTCTAGGGCATATTTCCAACAGCATGGATATTAGGTTCTGATGTAAGACTTGCTGAGTACCTTGTACTCATGTTTGCTTATTTATTGTTTCCAGACGACAACACCGCCCCCTCCGATGGGTTTTATGTAGACCTTGATGTCGACGAGTGACTAGCCACCCAGGTGGTGATCCTGGCCATGGAGGGCCCTATGTAGATAGACAGGCTTCGGAAGCCTTCTTGCTTTCTAGTGTCTGTACTCAGACTATTTACTTCCGCTTTTGCTTGTATGCTTGTATGACTTGAGTGTCGAGTCATGTGACCCCTACCTGTATGAACATGTTATGTATGGCTCTCTGGAGCCTTTAAATAAAGTATTTGAGTTGTAGAGTTTTGTTGTGATGCCATGTTGTATGTACTCATATCGGGCATATTGTATGTATGATTGAAATGCTTGGTATGAGTGGGATCCGACAATCTAGTTGTTTATCCTTGGCAGCCTTTCTTATGGGGAAATGTAGTCTAGTGTTCCTCGAGCCACAGTAGTCTGCTACAGCCCGGTTCACCGGAGTCCT
This sequence comes from Triticum urartu, assembly GCF_003073215.2. NCBI lineage: Eukaryota > Viridiplantae > Streptophyta > Magnoliopsida > Poales > Poaceae > Triticum > Triticum urartu. The sequence continues at coordinate 324,971,579 of NC_053027.1, read as the reverse complement.
GCTAGCCCAGCACTACTGCTCAGGACACTTGACTGGCCGGCATGGGTTTCACTTCGTTCCTATGTCTGTCCCTTCGGGGAAATGTCACGAGTCCTGCCTAGCCTGCTATAGCCCGGGTTCCCCGGAGTCCTGTTAGCCCAGTGGTACAGCCCGGATTTACTCGTTGATGACCGACATGCTCAATGTGATTCACGTATGCCTGTCTCCATAGGTCTGTGCCGCTTTGGGTTCACAACTAGCCATGTCGGCCCGGGTTCTCTGTCATATACGTGAGCCAAAAGACACAAACGGTTCTGGGCCATGGTAAGGCGACACCCGTGGGATACCGTGCGTGAGGCCGCAATGTGATATTAGGTGTTACCGGCTAGATCGATGTGACTTGGAATCGGGGTCCTGACAACGTTGGCATCAGAGCCGGACTGCCTGTAGGTTCGTTGAGCCAAACTGGTCGATGTTGAGTCTAGAAATGCTTTAGTTATATGTAGGGGAATTGATTGTGGGAGGGAACGTAAGGCTCTTTTACTCCTTTACCTTATGCCCTCTGATCTGAGTCATTCTCTTCTCATTCAACGTGGGTTAAGGACTAGGCTCTCTTCTTCTGTCAGGTTCACGTGTTACTAATCCGTAGTAGCTTATAGGATTGTTGTTACCAGCCCCAGTTCAGTTTCTACTATTTCTAGTATGTTGTTAGTTGAATCAGAACCTTGATATGATGTTGTTGAGTGGTATTGCAAATTGTTGTGGATGTCTCAAATCTTTTTCTGAGCATTTACAGCCGTTATGTTGTCCAATTTTCCCTAGAAATTCTAATGTCTTTGCATTGTGATTGTACTTTCAAATGGCCACTCGTGCTCAAAACCAAGTGGTTCGCCTGACCCGGTGCCTCGACGTGCCCGGTCATACTGCTATGTTAGTCCGGGTAATGATCGAGACGGGTTACCGTTGGTATCCCGAATACACCGTCGAAGAGCAATTCCGAGACTTTAACCAAAGCCAATATTTCTGCACCGTCAGGATATTTCCTTCTTATCCTGGATCTACCGAGCCCCTCCATTGTTCCTATGGACTCGGGGTTACTGTTGAGATGGCTGTGCAGGATGCTTCCTATTCCATGATGACCATCATGCGAGTCCGGACTGGCCTGCTTCGGAACACCGACTTCCGTTACATGCCAGCTTCACTTCCGAGAGCGCAAGGGTATCTCCAGGCTATCTATGCTGACTCCACTCAGGAGGACTCACTAACTCGTACCACTGCCGAGATGCTCGAGGATAAAGACCGAGAGAATCAGGCCTTGAGGCTGGAGCTTTTCAACACCCGTGCTGATCATTGGGCCACATTGACTCGGTTTGCACCTGCAGTGCAAGCTGGATGTATGGATACAAGGGATCTGTATCCTGTTAGATCTGCTCTGCCAGACATGGTGGATTGGCGTGATGTGGGAGGCATCACCCCACCCCATGGTCCCCGCAGGCCACCGTTTGTTGGTCCAAGACCTCATCCTAGCCCCTTTGGTCCACAAGCTCCTCAGGACCGTCTGTTCCCGGATGATCACGTTGAACTTCCAGGCTATGGAGGTGACTTCTATGAGGACTACTACAGAGCTGTCTGAGTTAGTAGTAGTATCACTAGTATTGTAATAGTTGTATCTCCACTGTCCTACGAGACTTGTGGAATATGACTGTGTGTAATCAATTCCGGAGGTGTAGACAAATAATGTATAGGAGCTTGGAATGCCTCCGATGAGATGTAACATCTTTCATCATAGTTGTACTGTAGCCTGGGCTTGTAATAAACTATGTATGGTGTGTATGACCGTTGGTATATATATGGCAGTTTTATATTACCATGACATACGGATGAACATCTCTCCATTCCGTGTTACCCATTACATTCTGCACTTCCTTGCTAAGTTTGAGCCATCCTTTACCTCAACCGTTGTCTTGTTTTCTCCTAGGATGGTCAACACCCGCAACAACCCTGCTGCCCCGGAGCAAGGGGGAGCCAGTGCAGCTAGGGGTGAAAATCTGCCTCACCCACCTTCTCTGGCCGAAGTGATGCTGGAGGCGGAAAGAAACAAGCATGAGACTAACCGCTTACTGGAGCGGATTGAGCAGAACACTGCACGCCATCCGCGAAATGACTTGGTGTCAATCAATGACTTTATCAAGCTGTACCCACCAAAGTTTAACCATTCCGTCGAGCCCCTCGATGCGGATGACTGGCTTCGCAGCATCACCCACAAGCTATGTTCTGCCAACATAGCCGAAGCCGACAAGGTTACTTATGCTGCCTATCATCTCGAAAGTCCTGCTAGCGTTTGGTGGGAAAATTTTGAAGCTATGCGCCCGGTCGGCCAAATCACTACTTGGGCTGAATTCAGTGAGGCTTTCCGTGAGCATCACATTCCGGAAGGTCTCATAGATCGCAAGAGGGAGGAGTTCTGCAATTTCACCCAAGGAAGACTGACTGTGGATGCTTATAGTCCTGAATTTGGGAATCTGGCATGTTATGCTCCTGAAGAGGTATCCACCGACGCTAAGAAGCAGGCAAGGTTCCGCAAGGGCCTTAGCCCTGAGCTTCGCCGTGATCTTCGTCTGCACGAGTGAACCTCCTTTCAGAAGTTGGTCAATAAAGCCATCAGCGCTAAGACAGGCCAGACTGATTATGATGCTTCACGCAAGCACTCCCGTGATTTTGGCTCTTCATCCGGCTCTGGAGCTCAGAAGCGCCGGGTGTGGATCCCAAGCACGGCACTGCCACCCAGGTTCATTCCGAGGCCACCCTTTGAGGCGCCTCGTCCCAACCAGCAGTTTGCACCGCCCAAGCCCTATGGCGGCCCCGCTGCTAATGCTGCTCCATGCCCCAATGTTGTGACTTGTTTCAAGTGTGGAGAGCCGGGTCACTATAGCTGAGAGTGTCCTCAAAACAACAACCCCAATCAGACTAGAAAGTCCGTTGGCCGTGGTAAGCCAGCGGGAAAGTCATTCTACGCCAAGCCAGTCACTACTACACGTGGCCATGTCAACTATGTTTCAGCCGAGGAGGCTCATGAGGATCCTAACGTCGTCCTTGGAACGCTCCTTGTTAATTGCCATCCGGCATCTGTTCTTTTCGATACTTGAGCATCTCATTCATTCATATCCGAGAACTATGCTCGATTGCATAACACAACATTCTGTGACATGGCCTCTACCATGGAAATTCAAACCCCTGGCTCTAGATGGCAGACTTCTAGAGTAAGCCATGGGAACGAAATTCTTGTTGATAGACTTGTCTTCCTTGCATCCTTAATAGCTCTCAAGTCCTCGGACATAAACATCATTTTGGGTATGGACTGGATGTCAGCTCATTATGCTAAGATTGATTGTGCCACTAGAACCGTTCAACTTACTCACCCATCGGGCAAGACAGTCAATGTCTTAACTCGAGTGGCCAAGCGCCAGCTTTACTCCCTAAATGCCAACCCCCTTCCAGACCTTGAAGATGTTCCAGTAGTCCGAGACTTTCCGGATGTCTTTCCAGAAGAACTGCCAGGTGTTCCACCTGATAGGGATGTCGAGTTTGTGATAGACCTTGTTCCAGGAACCGTTCCAATTTCTAGGAGACCCTACAAGATGGCACCCTTAGAACTATCCGAACTTAAGAACCAACTCGATGAGTCCTTGAAAAAGGGTTTCATCCGTCCTAGTTCCTCTCCTTGGGCTTGCCCCATCCTCTTCGTCAAGAAGAAGGATGGAACGGATCGAATTGTTGTAGATTACCGACCTGTCAATTTGGTCACTATCAAGAACAAGTATCCGCTTCCCAGGATCAACGATCTGTATGATCAGCTCGCTAGATCCTCAGTCTTTTCCAAGATGGATTTGAGGTTGGGCTACCATCAAATCAAAATCAGAAATGAGGACATTCCCAAAACGGCCTTTGTTACCCGTTATGGCCAATACGAGTACACCGTTATGTCCTTCGGTTTAACCAATGCCCTAGCCACCTTCTCCCGGTTAATGAACTCGGTCTTCATGGAGTATTTGGATAAATTCATCATAGTTTATCTCGATGACATACTCATCTACTCCAAGAATGAAGAGGAGCATGCCGAACATCTAAGGCTGGTATTGATGAAACTTCGAGAGCATCGCCTTTATGCCAAATTCTCCAAGTGTGAATTTTGGTTGCCAGAAGTGACCTATCTAGGCCATGTAATCTCTGGTAAGGGTATTGCTATCAATCCCAAGCGAGTTCAAGCTGTCCTTGATTGGACTCCACCTGAGACGGTCAAGCAAGTCCGGAGCTTCCTTGGCTTAGCGAGCTATTGCCGCCGCTTCGTCGAGAATTTCTCCAAGGTTGCTAAACCTCTAACTGAACTCCTCAAGAAAGATAAAAGGTTCGGTGGACTCCACAGTGCGAGTTCAGCTTTTAGGAACTGAAAAGACGCCTGACATCTGCTCCCGTACTGGTACCACCAAATTTCTCCAAGGACTTCTTTACCTATTGCGACGCCTCGCGACAAGGACTAGGTTGCATACTCATGCAGGATCGTCAGGTAATTGCCTATGCTTCATGGCAATTACACCCACATGAGGAAAACTATCCCACACATGATCTAGAGCTTGCAGCTGTAGTCCATGCACTCAAAACTTGGCGACATTACCTCCTTGGTAATCGTTGCGAGATCTTCACCGATCACCAAAGTTTGAAATATATCTTCACCCAACCGGATTTGAATCTCAGGCAAAGACGTTGGGTCGAGTTGATCTCGGATTACGACTTAGGAATAACTTACACCCCGGGCAAAGCCAATGTCATGGCTGATGCACTAAGTCGTAAATCCTATTGTAACAACATGATGTTACAACAAAGTCAACCACTTCTCCACGAGGAATTTCCTAAGCTCAATCTTCACATTGTTCCTCGAGGATTCCTATCCACACTGGTGGCGAAACCTACCCTTACGGATCAGATCATCAAGGTACAGAAGGTAGATCCGGGAACCTCCCGTATTAAGAGAAGAATTAAGAAAGCAGTCGCGAATTGTTTCTCCATTGATGATCAAGGTGTCGTATACTTTGGAAATCGCCTAGTGGTTCCAAAGGCACGAAACCTGAGGCGGCTGATCCTTAAGGAAGCTCATGAATCCCCTCTCACCATTCATCCCGGTAGTACTAAAATGTATCAAGACCTACGCCAGAGGTTTTGGTGGACTAGGATGAAGAGAGAAATCGCTCAATACATTGCTAATTGTGACGTTTGTCGTCGTGTTAAGGCAGAGCATCAACGGCCTGCTGGCACCCTTCAACCTTTGGCTATTCCTGAGTGGAAATGGGATAAAAATCAGTATGGATTTCATCACTGGGTTTCCCAGGACCAAGAGAGGGAATAATGCCATCTTCGTCGTGATCGACCGACTTTCCAAAGTAGCCCACTTTCTACCTGTTCGTGAGAGTATCACCGATAGCCAGCTAGCCGACTTATACATCTCCCGAATAGTGTCTCTTCATGGTGTTCCATTGGAAATTAACTCAGACTGTGGGAATCTTTTCACCTCTCGATTTTGGGAACGTTTCCAAAATTCTATGGGAACTCGTCTCTCTTTTAGCACCGCCTTCCATCCTCAATCAAGTGGTCAAGTAGAGAGAGTCAATCAAATTCTGGAAGATATGCTCCGAGCTTCTGTCATCTCGTTCGGAATGGGTTGGGAGAATTGCCTTCCATTCGCGGAGTTTGCTTATAACAATAGTTATCAAGCTAGCTTGGGAAAGGCTCCTTTCAAAGTTTTCTATGGACGAAAATGTCGAACGCCTCTTAACTGGTCAGAAACTGGGGAAAGACAACTCTTTGGCTCGTATATGATTCAGGAAGCAGAAGAACAGGTTCGCGTTATTCGTGAGAAATTGAAAACCGCCCAATCTCGTCAAAAGAGTCAATATGATCGTAAACATAAGCTTATGACTTATGAAGTCGGCGAGAAGGCTTACCTTCGGGTTACTCCGTTAAAGGGAACCCATCGTATCGGTATCAAAGGCAAATTGGCTCCTCGTTACATCGGAGCCTTTCGCATTCTTGCTAAACGAGGAGAAGTTGCCTACCAATTGGAACTACCTTCGCATCTTTCCAGAGTTCATGATTTCTTCCACGTTTCTCAACTCAGGCATTGCTTCGCGGATCCTATCCGTGGAGTGGACCACGAAACGCTTGATCTACAAGATAACCTCTCATATCGGGAATATCCCGTTCGTATCCTTGATCAAGCCGAGCGTACCACTCGACGTCATAATATCAAGTTTCTCAAGGTTCAATGGTCACACCATTCTGAGAAAGAAGCCACTTGGGAAAGGGAGGATCGTCTTCGACTCGAGTACCCCACCTTCTTTCCGGAGGATCCTAAATCTCAGGACGAGATTCTTTTGAGTGGGGGTGAGTTGTCACACGCTAACTAGTTCAAGCATTAGAGTGTGCATCATGTTTAAATTCCTTTTAAATTTTAAATGGGGATGACAGAACCCCCAGCACCCCTCCTGGAACAACTAGGGTTTACTAAAAACTTTTTCAATGAACCTGGAATACCCTTCTAAAAAGCCCACCCTTTTTGCTTTGGGTTAAAACCTTTGAAAAAAATGGTGCACATTTTTTTCTAGGACATCTAAGGTCATTGGATTAATCCTTATGGTATTTGCATTTGGGCATTTAAATGTAAAATATTTTAAATGCTCAAATAATCATAAACTAAAATGTTTGCTGCTGGATATATTCTAAGCAGTGGCCATGATTAATTTTATGATTTATGGTAATGCCCTGGCATTTTTAATAAAGCCCTGAAGTTACAGAAATAATAAATAAATAAATAAACAGAAAAGGAGAGAAAGAACAGGGACTTACCTGGCGCAGCCCACCAGCCCACCCGGCTCGGCCCAGTCCACTGGCTTATGCTAGTCGTCCTCCTCCTCTCGCCAGGAGGACGAGGAGCGCGTGGCCGGCGCCTGCGCCACACGCCGGCCACCTCCTGCTCCTGCCGACGCCCTGGAGGCGTCTACGAGTGCCACACCGACCCCCACGTCTCCCTCTCTTTCTTCCCACTCTCCCCGTGACCTCTCCCCCTCTCTGTCTCTCTCCCCATCTTCCTGCCGAGCGCAGCCGTCGCCGCCGACAAGCTTCACCGTAGCCACCGCCGTCCATTCGTTGCCCCGACATGCCAAGAAGCACCGCCGTAGTCGACTACATCAAGTAGGCCGAGCCCCGAGCGCTCGCTCGCCCCGGAGACGCTGCACCGAGATCGTTCTCAACTCCGGCCACCAGAGATCCTCTTCGCCGCCCTACTCGCTCCAGCCCTTCCCCGAGCTCGCCGTTCGCTCCCCTGCAACCGCTGTGAGCTCCGCCACCGTTTCCCCCTCTGCCCGCGCTTGTCCGCGTCCTCTAACCACTTCTGCCATCGAAGCCGAAGTTCGCCGCCACCACCGCACGTCGCCGTTGTGGCCATAGCCACGTTGGGACGCCACCGAGCATGCCTTCTTCTTCCACGCACTCACAGGAGCCCGTAGCACCCCCGCACGCCCCTCGCCGTGCCCCCTAGCGACTAGCTCGACCTCACCCGAGCTTTGGCCGCCGCCAAACTCGTCGCCGGCGACGTTTCCGACCTCCCCAGCTCCACCCACTACCACCACTCGACGCGGCTTCCTCCCCGCATCACGTAGATAGTCTTCGCTGCCCATTTGGTCGCCGGAGTGCAAATCCCGCACTGCTCCGCCGCGTCTGGCCTCGCCGGCGGCTAGATGCCGGCGAGTTTGACTCTGTTTGACCCTTGTGTGGGCCCAGGTTGACCCCCTGAGTCTATGATAGGTGGGGCCGGTCTGCTAATTAGTTTAGGATTAGTTTTTACTAAATTTAATTAGTTTAGTCACTGACATGTGGGCCCAGGCCCCACTGACAGCTAATTAGTGTTAATTTAATTCTGTTAATTAGTTGTGACACTGACAGACAGGGCCCACCAGTCAGGTTTGACCTGACCGACCCAGTTGACCCGCTGACGTCACACCTATGTCATGCTGACGCATTAATTCAATTACTGGATTTATTCTTTAATAGGAAATTCCAGAAAATAGCCAAAACTTCTAAAAATCATAGAAAATCAACCATAGCTCCAAATCAAACAAGTTATATATGAAAAATGATTAGAAAAATTCAATCTATCCATCTGTAATGGTTTCATGCATGACAAAACAAGTTAACCTTGCTGTTTAAGCAGAATAAAAAATGCACTAATAAGGCCATGTTAAATGAGCTAACATTTGAATCTTTGATTCAAATGAGTTCATTCCATCCTGTTTTAGCTTGCATTAGGCCAAGACACATTCATTTTGCCATGTCATAGCATGCATCATACTGTTGCATATTGTCATGTGTTGATTATGTTCGGTGTATCTTTCGTGGTAGGTTCTGCCTTCGAGGATAACCCCAAGTATCCGTCTGAAGGGCAGTACCCTACTACCACTACAACAGGCAAGCAACCATTGATCATTCCGATACAAACCCATGTTCTCACTTCTGCTCTTGTTTACTGCATTAAGACAACGCGATTCAAACTGCTGTGTGCTACGCTAGTTGAACCCTTTTCCTCTGCATGACCTGTCATTGCCATAGTAACTAGATGAAACCCACTAGCATGTGTAGGAGTTGATTGAGCCATGTATGTGTTTCCTACCTTGCTATGCCTGCTATGCTTAGAGTTGTGTCAGGTCTGGTCCATTTGGGTGATGGGCTAGAGTGAAATGATTATATCGGTAATGTGAGGGATGTGATGATCATGATTTGGTAAAGGTATCGATTAGAGGCCATGTAGGAGTACATGGTGGGTTGTTTCATTGAGGCCGTCCATAAGAACTGAGATCTATATGTGTGATTTAAGATGCAGTTACTACCATACGTTGGGCCCGAAACCAATGGACCCTCTCGGCTTCTTAGTCACCCTAGTACTCTGTCCAGGAGTTGCAAATAGTTTCTGGTGTTTGTAGGTTATGTGTTGGCGGCCGTGCGTAGCGCTGACCCTAGGGGTGGGCTATGTTGCGGTAGATACACCGTGGCTGGGTATGCCGGGCGCCCGTTTGGCGTCTCGGGACCCTATTCACATCGTTTGGCGCCGTATGGGGAAACCTCGGCCGGACTCCCTGTGGATGGAACCTGGATAGGCGATAAACCTGGACTAGGGACTTAAGTGTTTAGGTAGGACGTGGCCGACACCCTCGTTGGGCTTCCGCTCTAAGGTTGCCGAGTACATGTCGTGTAAGCGGCGGTAAGTGGTGAAAGCGTGTATGAAGAAGTATACCCCTGCAGGGTTAACATCATCTATTCGAATAGCCGCGTCCGTGGTAAAGGACTACTTGGTTGCCTATACAGTTCATACACAAGTTAATGGTTACTACTAAAAGACTGTAGATAAGTGTGAGTACCGAGGATGGCCCTCTCGTAGGATGACGAGGGAGGATCCCCGGTGGAGTATTGTGTTGGTGAGTAGTGGACTCGTGTGCGAAAACTATTTTATTAGTGGAGTTCCGTAGGATAGCCTAGCCAAGAGTCAAAGCTAGCTTGCTGCAATAACCCCACCACCTTCTTGAGAATGAGCATGTATATTAGGTTCTGATGTAAGACTTGCTGAGTACCTTGTACTCATGTTTGCTTATTTATTGTTTTCAGATGACAACACCGCCCCCTCCGATGGGTTTTATGTAGACCTTGATGTCGACGAGTGACTAGCCACGCAGGTGGTGATCCTGGCCATGGAGGGCCCTATGTCGATAGACAGGCTTCGGAAGCCTTCTTGCTTTCTAGTGTCTGTACTCAGACTATTTACTTACGCTTGTGCTTGTATGCTTGTATGACTTGAGTGTCGGGTCATGTGACCCCTACCTATATGAACATGTTATGTATGGCTCTCTGGAGCCTTTAAATAAAGTATTTGAGTTGTAGAGTTTTGTTGTGATGCCATGTTGTATGTACTCATATCGGGCATATTGTATGTATGATTGAAATGCTTGGTATGAGTGGCATCCGACAATCTAGTTGTTTATCCTTGGCAGCCTTTCTTATGGGGAAATGTAGTCTAGTGTTCCTCGAGCCACAGTAGTCCGCTACAGCCCAGTTCACCGGAGTCCTGCTAGCCCAGCACTACTGCTTAGGACACTTGACTGGCCGGCATGTGTTTCACTTTGTTCCTATGTCTGTCCCTACGGGGAAATGTCACGTGGTGACATCCGGAGTCCTGCCTAGCCTGCTACAGCCCGGGTTCTCCGGAGTCCTGTTAGCCCAGTGCTACAGCCCGGATTCACTCGCTGATGACCGACATGCTCGATGTGATTCACGTATGCCTGTCTCCATAGGTCTGTCCCGCTTTGGGTTCACGACTAGCCATGTCGGCCCGGGTTCTCTGTCATATGGATGCTAGCGACACTATCATATACGTGAGCCAAAAGGCGCAAACGGTTCCAGGCCATGGTAAGGCGACACCCGTGGGATACCGTGCATGAGGCCGCGATGTGATATGAGGTGTTACCGGCTAGATCGATGTGACTTGGAATCGGGGTCCTGACATCCATAGATTTGAGGCTTTCCTAAAATAAGGTTCACGCAGAAGCAGTGACTGTTGGATGTCCATCCAACGGCCATCGTGCTTCTTCAATCTCTGCTCTTCCTGCTCCAGCCGCTCAAACAAGCGTCGGCGGGACTGCCTGCTCTCTCCTCCCCGCGGCCGGCTGTGCTTCCGTGCAGGCCTCACCGCCCCACCGTACTCCCATCACGTGCCTAGCCATCCCTCTACTCACCCACACCTGCTGTTATTCTCCGGCGATGACAGACGAACCAGTAAACCCTCATATAGTTGTACTCCCCTCCGCATGTGAAACAACTGCCGAGTCTTCCCTGGCTCCATGTCGTTCCCTTCCTAGGCCTCGTCGTCGTCTACCGCCCTTGTGCTCTCGGGGCGTCCTGGTCAATGTGGTCAACGACCGACATGCATCTGAAGTGGACTGTACATGGAGAGGCTAACAGTTGGGTCCACGGCCACATGCAAGGAAATGCCTCCTTATTACGCGCAAAATAATGATTCCTCCACCTAACATCTGGAACCCACCTAAAGGGCCTTTGTATTTTGCGAAAAAACGTTACTGCTGCTGACAGCTCGGACCCACTAGCTATATCTTCGCATGCAAGGAAGTGCCTCCTTATTACGCACAAAAAAAATGAATACCCCCTGCTAGCTGGGACCTAGTATAGTGGGAGGTTGACTTGTGGGCCTACTAAGTTGACGGGGGCGGAGAGCTTTGTCAACTTAGTCAATATGCACGATTCTAGCTCTAATGACCGTACGATGTCCATCCAATGGATGTAGTGCTTCTTCAACCTTTGGTCTTCTTGCTCCAGCCACCCAAGCCAGCCACCCTAGCCCGCGCACGCTTTCCGCCTGAAACGGTCAGTGCCGCCCGCCCCGCTTCTCGGTGCTGGCGATTGCTCCACCTTCAAAAAACACAAGTGTCGTCCGTCCGTCCGTCTGCCGCCCACACTAATGATACACGGTTGCCGAGGCGGCTACTCTGGCGCCACACGTCCGTCCCTCCGCCGTCCACCATTGCTATATAAATTGCTGCGCCGGCCATAGCCGCAATCATCCGCCTGCATACCCTTTCTCCTGTCCACACCACTACTGCCCACCATGGCTTACTCGCGCTCTAGTGCTCTTCGGGACGGGCGGACGACATACCACAAGGAGATGGCAGCCATTGCTGCCGACTAGCTGGCCGGCAGGCAGCTGGAGGACGACGATGTCCCAATGGATAACATGGTAGTCGATGATCTGGTGCCAACCCTCTCCTCCGCGCCATCCTCATCGGTGCATTGCATCGTGACCATCGGTGAGGCCCGTGCCCAATACATGGACACAGTGAGGCAGAAGTGTCAGGAGCAGTTCCGGGAGGCGGAGGCCGATGCCGCCTACAACCACCATCTCCTCCAGGAGCACCTGTAGGCGGAGGACCAGATCACCGCGGAGTGGATGGAGCAGGAGGCGTTGCTCGACTCGTACCGCTCCACTCACGACGGCCAGCTCGAGTGCTGGCGGTACCACACGCGGGTGGCGGAGGCTGCGGCTGCCTACAAAGAGGGTGATGAAGCGGGCGAGGCATTGTTTGGTGAGACCGGGGACGAGGCAGAGGACAATGCCGGTTCCGACGAGTCCCCGCTCCGCTGGTGTCGATGAGGCCCCACGGTGCCAACAACGACGCAGAGGACACCGCCAGCTCTCCCGAGGCCCCGCTCCGCTAGCACTGAGGCGGAGGACCTCGCCGGCTTCAGCGAGGCCCTACCCCGCCGAGGCCCCGCCCCGCCAAGACTGAGGTAGAGGACATCGCTGGCTCAGCCGAGGCCCCACCTTTCCGGCAACGAGGGGGAGGATTTCCCCCGCACCGCCGAGGCGCCGCCCCACCGGCAATGAGATAGAGGACATTACCGGCTCCGTCGAGGCCCCGCCCCACGGCCAACAGGCCGTGCCACACAGAAAAGGAGGAAGAGTAGAACATGGTAGGTCGCCACCACTCGAGTCCAAGTAAGGCCACCGCTGCTACCCTCCAGTTGAAGTCAAGCTAGGCGGGTTGACCATTGACGGCCGATTAGCTTCTTGGTGGCGACGTGGAGTCGGAGAGCTATGTTGGAGAAGGACGCTGCTTCAATTACTTAACTGCTGGTGCAGTTGGGTCACTGACACGTGGGCCCAACATGCATTTGGGCCACATGTCAGCTACGCAACTGCACCTGCAGTTAAGTCACTGAAGCTCAATTCGCTGGAGAATAAGCTTCTATTCAGCTTAGTGGACACAGGTGGGTAGATTTGGTTAATTAATTATACCTCCAGTGCACCCCTTTTAGGTGAAGAATGTATGAAATGTAATGAAATCCGGCATGTTTATATGAAATACGACCGTGTATGAATGAATTTAGTTCGATTAGTTTGAATTCTTGTATCACTGGCATTGGATGAACATGCAAAATAATACGTACTAGGATTATTCCCAAGGTGATCACCTTGTTTGCAGCAGTTTTACATGTACTCCATCCGGTCCTTTTTAGTCTGCATACAAGTTTTGTCTGCAGTCAAAGTATCTCTACTTTGACCAATATTTTAGAAAAAAGTATGAACATTCACAATGTAAAATCAACTGACTTGAAATAAATCTAATATAAAAAGTAAAAAGGAATAAAGGGAGTACAAAGAGTTTGAGCTGCTTTTTAGCGTTCATGTACATTGCAATCAAACACACAGGCCTGGCAATTCATAGAGAACATTCAAAACAATCGATGATTATGCGGCTCAATGATTCACATGTCAGAGCCAATATTTACTTCACAACTAAACAATAAAGAAAAATCAATTGATGCTGCTGACAGCAAAGGGCGTCCCATTTGAAAATATCAAACGCATGTCTTCTTGCTAAAATCATTGAGCAAAATTTGAGAAGGTTGTCCCATTCCAAAATGTAAAATTCGTGTTATTTTGCATACATCAATGAGGAAACTTTGACAAGGTTTTCCCATTCCAAAATATCAAATGCCTACGCTTGTGGAATGGGCAGGGTTTGCCATCAGTTCGTACATTGACATGGCACCTCGTGCTAAATAAACTAGCTGTTCTTTTTGTGCAGTTCCACAAAAATCAACCAAATTCACGCGTAGCTTGTATGATTTCGCCTTTATATGTTGCAACGCCTTGAACATATCGGCACCTACTTTCTTGTGGTGGAAATGAATGATTCGCTGTATTCATGAACATTTTGTGCAGTTCCCATTGAAATCAAGCTGAGCACCCCTGTTTGCACAAATACAAAATAAGTGATTAGTATAAAGCAAACTATACTATGAATTGACAGTTTAAACAGGCACCTATGTGGTCCATGTAGAGCACACTTTAAAAAACGGGAACTCACTAGAAAGAATCCTAGAACAACATTGTACTTGCGCATCACAGCAAAAAAGATGGAGATCTATCAGTCCTTCTGAGCTGAAGTTAGTTTGGTGTTGTGGGGAGTAATGTAACCATCCTTCAACTGCTCCTTCTGATGAGAAGATAGACATGGCTTCTTCATCCTGGCATAATCAGAACTAGTCACTTCACGTACTCCATATTCTTCTTCAAAGGAGGATGATCTTGTTGTGCAAAGACAAGAGGACAACTAAATGCTAGCATCCCTGTTTGCTCAAAAAAAGGAAAGGAAATATTTAAAACAGCACAGATGAAGCACTTCTCAAGGACAATACAACTTTCTTATGATAGTATCTAAACAGTAGCAGAACACCAATAGAGATGACAAAGCTCAATCATATGGATGAAATACGTGGGCGAGTAACCAACCTTTGTCAGGAGGGTTATGGTGTAGAGCATACAGATCAAGCACTTCTCCAGAACCATATGTTCTTATCTACTGTGGTTGCCATGCTTACAATATAATCCTCGATTAGTTTAATGTTTCCAACATCTTCTTGTGCAGTTCCACTAAAATATATGGTATCTTCAAAGAAGATCCCTGTTTGCACAAGTAGAGATAATTACATATTACATTAAAAGTGGCATCAAATCAGTGGCAAAACAATTGCTTGTTCCAGCCATAGCAATAAATTAAGATCCAAAACTATATCATTACTTGTGTCATCACAGTTCCAGTGCTTCATTACAGCACCGGGAGTTTATTTTTGTTTTTCTTCCGCTTGTTCTTCCCCTTCATTACTTGGTTCAATAACAGACAAGCTTCGCCTTCAATGTAAGATTTGGCATGTCAATTAGGGAGCACAAGTATATCACTAAACAATGGCATTAATTTTCTGATGAAAGTGGCAAAATACAGGACAAAAGTTGTGCAATATCCTTATCTTACCTCAATGGGATATTACAGTGCACATACATATTGGAAGTCTTGTCTCCATTTGTGCAGTTCACTAAAATCAAGCAACATTACCGTACAGGTAGCACAACATATGAAAGCACACTACACAATCATGTCAAAGAAGGCTAGTAATGACCTCTCATGACGCGGAATTCAAACAACTCACAAGAAGAATATCAAAAGTAAATTTGCCAACACGGGTTGGAAGTAAGATCTCCTCTTGTGCAGTTCCACTAAGATCAAGCAACTTTGTCGGTGTGACATTTTGGTTGAACTGCACACAAAACACTCTTCAAACAACAGTGTTTTGTGAAGTGCAACAACAGGTCACAATAGCAACAAGGTGAAGTAGATAACCTTGTTTACACAGAGGTGCAAAGGAAACAACAAGTGGTCAGTAATGGTGGATGACACAGAAGCCAACAAAAAGAAGCATAACTTATCTAATTGGGAAATAAAGCAACACAGTAGCATTTCTCAAATGGTGGCATTGATTCATATTAACAGAGAGATTATATTAATAATAAAATCTGTTAAACATGTAATTTGCTTTTAACTGTGGCATTGCATCAATTTTCCAGTGGCATTATTAGAGGTTGTTTGTTTACAAGGACTTTTTGGTGTAGGAACTAAAAAAAGTCCCTTTCAATCCCATCTAAACCAAACAGGAGGGAATTTTAGGGACTAAAAGTGGGCATTTAAAGAGGACCCCGACGGAGAGTCTTTTTGGGACTTTTTCCAATAGTTGCCCCTGCCCTGCCCCACATCGCACCTTATCTCTATTAGTTCATTACTAGGGGTAACATGGACTTTTAGTATGTCATTTAATAACCTATAGTCCATGTATCGTCCTTGGAACCAAGCAGGTATGGACTAGGGACTTATTAGTTGGGACTTTAAAAAGTCCTAGGACTTTTTAACCAAATAGTGCCTTAGATTAACAACAACTAAAGAGTTGCACGTGACAATGGACTCACCATCACCTTGTGCATCTACCGATGTATGCAGGGGTGATGCACAGTCTGTTGCAACAAAGAACAAACAACCAAGGAGCATATTTGTGTTGGTCCCCGTTTTGTTATCTTTAGACACCTTTCCCTATGTAAGCGCAACAAATCTAGTCCTACTGAAACTCTATAGCCTTGTCCCCCAAAACAAAAAGATCAATTCGTTACAGATGTGCGTACTGCGGTTGTCATTATTTTCCCTTTTCGACCAACGTAGGTGCTAGATAGCCAGTCTGTACTATAGTACTTTCCCCCTTCCTTTCCTCTTTGAACCACGTCCTAGATTCATGCTATACAAATTTCCCCACTACTTTCCCCCTTCCTTTCCTCTTTGAACCACATCCTAGATTCATGCTATACAACTTTCCCCACTACATTCCCCCTTCTTTTCCTTTTTGAACCACGTAATAGATTCATGCTATACAACTTTCCCTACTACTCCCCCCCATTCCTTTCCTCTTTGAAACACGTCCTAGATTCATGCTATACAACTTTCCCCACTACTTTCCTGTTTGATCCAACACCAAGATTGGAGTGCAGAAGCAGAAAAAGCCCGCATGCAGCTAGAGCAATGCATGTGGAATAAGTAAATTGTACCTTAAGGTTCTTGGGGTGTGGTTCGGTGGTCGACCGGAGGCTGTTCTGCCCACAATATGTACAGCGGCGAGGAAGAAGGGGTCGGAGGCCCTCCCGCGCCGCCGCTGGATGAAAGAGAACAGCTGCGCCGGTAGTGGATTCCCTCCTTCACCGACGGCGACAACGTTAAGCCTCCTTCCCTTCTCGGCGGACGGATCCTGTCGGCTCTTTGACCAGCAGTGAGGGAAGAGAGAGAGAGTCCAACGAAGTCTTGTTTAGATTTGGAGAGGGTGAGATAGTGTGAAGAGAGCAACTACAAGCGTTGATGCTTCAGCGTGTATATATATAGTGGAGAGAGAGTGTGAAGAGTGCAAACCGTAGAAAACAACAAAATTATGCTCAAGTGCGGTTATCGAACCCGAGACCTCAAGTTTGATGAGCAAACAGGCTAACTAGCTACACTGCCCCCACGTTATGTTTAACAAGAGGAAAGTAACCTTTTATACATTCCTGCATTCGTGTGACAAGCATGCCGTTTTTTTGCGTGGGAGTCATTGGGATTTAAATCATAATCGTGTCATGTGCCTTTGGTCGTAAGGTCTTTTGGGATTTAAAGCAGTGTTGGTAGTACAAAAATAATGCAGCCGTAGTCACCTTACCTCTCTCCACGTAGTACGTTGGGTCCCATCAGTCAGAGAAATTAATAAGAAAAATTAAAAGCGCCAGCGGTGTATCTTACCTCACACATCTCGCTACTGCTCATGAACACTGTCCAATTGATCCCTCTGTTTGCTCACGTACTATTTTAAGTGAATCCTATTTATAACATGCACACAATTTTGGGCACTTGTATTCGACCTAAGTCATTGTGCCACCGTGTCTCGTACTACTCCCTCCGTCTAGGTGTAATACATCACGTTAGAAGGTGCAGCAGGACCAAGGTGCAAGAAGATTGGAGGAGAATGAGAAACTTAACCAGCCCTTCCTCCAATCAAAGCCCTGATTTCTATCTCTAAACGCAACAATTAATCACAACAACTAAGAGATGCCGTTTTAGCTACCATGCAGGGCCGCGTATTAACTCGCATGCAAGCCGACTTTGATATCTTGACTGATCAACGCGTAGTTGCGCTCCATGCATTGGGTTTTCGGGGGAGATAACAAGCTAGAGTAAGGAGCATTTGGTTACATTGCTAGGCTGGTCATAGTGGTGAGCAACTTGGACTATTACATGCATATGGATGCACTAAAAAAAAGACACATCCGTGACATTTTGGGCAAAACAAATTTTTTTCCTGTCATGCTTATGACACTTCTATGACGATCATTGCGACAAAACTCAGTATCATCATAGATGTGGTGGGGTCCTACTTCTATGACAAAAAATGATTACAGAAAACGGGCTTTTCATCCTGGGCGGGCCGGAGACGCAGCTGCATGCCATTCTTTGGGCCATCCATGACGGAGAAAACTGTGGTAGAAGCGAGGGCGAGGAAAATATTGGGGGAGTTCCCAGTTATGGTGGGTGGTCGAGGGCCAAGCGATGCGCGTTTCTCTCGTTCATACGCATGTGTGTGCGAGGCGTTGCGCTCTAACTGAACCTGTGCGATTGCACTGCAGGCTACGCGTTACTGAACCCGAGCGATCGATCGATCCCTTGCTGTTAACTGAACCCTAGTGATCCCTTCGCTACTACTGCTAACTAAAGCCGATCGATGCTGCCTCTTGATGAACAGTGAGCGTTGTTGGGGGGTTTGGATGAACAATTCCCGGTGGGGGGTTGGATGAACAGGACCCCGTTGTAGTAGAGGCCGTTGGCGCTGGATGAACAGGACCCTGATCGATCGAGCCGGTGCATGAACAGGACCCCGTGGAGGGCTGGATGAACAGGACCCTGTGGAGGGCTGGATGAACAGTAACCGCTGGAGGGCTGGTTGAGCAGTAGTCGGTGGAGAGCTGGATGAATAATAGGCCGTGGAGGGGTGGTTGAACAGGACCCCATTGAGAGGTGTGGTTGAACAGTAGCCGGTGGAGAAGCGCGCAGTGGAGGCTGGATGAACAGGAGCCCGTGGATGAACAGTCGCAGGTGGAGGTTGGAGGAGGTCAATGGTGGATGAACAGGAGCCCGTGGATGAACAGTCGCAGGTGGAGGTTGGAGGAGGTCAATGGTGGATGAACAAGAGCCCGTGGAGGCTGGAGGATGTCAACAGTGGAGATTAACAGTATCACGTGGAGTCCCGTTTTGCGGTACACCACACCCCTCCCGATGAACAGGACCCCCGTTTCAACGGTAGCGCTCCAACACAAGTCTGTTTCCTTCGTTTTGTGGTATGCCACACCCCTCCTGATCAATAGGACCCCATTTCGACCCTAAGAGGTTCGTTTCCTCCATTTTGCAGTACGCCAGACCCCTCTCGATGAACATGATCCCATTTCGACCATGGCCGGTCGAACACAAGGCTGTTTCCTCCGTTCTGCGGTACGCCAGGCCTCGTTTCCATCGGCTGTTCTGTCCAAGTCGGTTGGCTCCCGATGAACATGACGACACATTTCGTTCTGACCCAGCTAGTTGCCTCCCCATGAACACGACAACGGCGCAGCTTCTCCATTCCGACCCAGCCATGTACACGATCCCTGACCGTATGTACGTACGTGGCCGTATTTTTTTCTTGCACCTTAGCCGTTGTACGTACGTGTACATGCTATGTGCGCGCCTCTACTACCACACGTGCGCGCATCTACATTGACAAGTATGTACGTACACGTTCGCGACCAGAATGACAATGCTACGTACGCTTCGACCGGGTGGTTCCCGACTGTCAGGCACTTCCTTGCGTGCGAGGATGTAGCTGGTGGGTCCCAGTAGTCAATGCACGAATCAATTTTTTTGCCCGTATTATGGAAAGATGTAGCTGGTTGGTCCCAGCAGTCAGGGGGGAAACGTTTTTTTCGTGAAATACGGTGGCCCATCCGGTGGGTCCTTGCTGTCAGGTGGAGGAATAATTATTTTGCGCGTAATAAGGAGGAACTTCCCTACTGTGGCCGTGGAGCCAGCCGTCAGCCTCTCAAATGTATAGTACTAACAACATTGACCACGCCGCGTCGAGAACACCAAGGAGGTGGACGACGGCGAGGCCAAGGAAGGGAACGACACAGAGCCGGGGAAGACGTGGCAGTGGATGCCCACGCGGAGAGGAGTATGAGGGTTCACTGGTTGACTGCGGTGTGAGGCTGCCGTCGTCGTAGGGCATGGCCAGCGGTGGGAGTATTAGGGGGTGGTGAAGCCTCCACGGCAGCACAACCATCCATGGGAGGCAAGAGCACGCGGTGGTTTGGACGGCTCGAGCAAGAAAATCAGAGGTCGAAGAAGCAGGACGACCGTTGGATGTTAACAATCCAACGGTCACTGGTGATAGAATCGTTTGTTGACTAAGTTGACAAAGCCCTCCATCTGCGTCAACTTAGTAGGTCCACAAGCTAGCAGGGGGAGTATTCAATTTTTTGTGCGTAATAAGGAGGCACCTCCTTGCGTGCGAAGGTATAGCTGGTGGCTCCGAGCTGTCAGCGGGAGTATTCATTCTTTTTGGCGTAACAAGGAGGTACTTGCTTGCATGCGGCCATGGACCATGTGTGTCCCAACTATCAGCCTCTCCATGCATGTCCCTCTTCTGATGTTGTCGTTTGTTGATAATGTTGACCACGCCATGCCGAGAACACCAGTGCGATGGACGACGTCCAGACCTAGGAAGGGAATGACCCGGAGGCGGCAAAGCCACACCAGTGGAGGGATGTGGGTGAGTAGAGGGATGGCCTGGCCAGCGGTGGGAGTAGGAGGGAGCGGTGAGGCCTGCATGGCAGCACAGCCGGCCACGGGAGGCAGGAGCAGGCGATCCCGCCGGCTTTGGATTTGGCGGCTGGAGCAAGAAGATCAGAGATTGAAGAAACACGACGGCCGTTGGATTGGCATCCAATGGTTACGTCTGCTAGAATCGTTTGTTGTCGTATGTAATAAGTAAAAAAATCTTGCACACGCGTCAACTTAGTAGGCCCACAAGTCAGACCATTCCCTATTTTTTTTAATAATTTATATATAGCTCATTGCAACTTCTTATGCAATTTATTGCAGTCCGTTTTTTGTTGGCCGGGGCCAGGGTTAAAAATTTAAACAAAATTTCGAATATTTCTGTGGGTTCCAAACTATTTTTAATACTGAAATGTCGAGCCAGATTTAAAGTACTTTGAATATATATTTTTAATTAGGTTAAAGCCCAGTGAAAGTGGAATCTAAGAATGTGAAAAAAATTCAGAAATTATAAAGTAATTGCCAATTTGTCATCTGTTTTTTATATTTACAGCCCATTTCATATTACTTTCAAGATTTGCAGGCATCTTGAAAGAGTTCCAGCCCATCGGGGTGTAGAAAAATAAGTTGGCCTGGATTGGCTATTCTTGAAAAAAATAAACTGGGCTCATTTTCACAAACAAAAAATAGCTGGGTTGGTCATGTGGTGAACATAAAATATAAGCCTGGGCTAGACGGGCCACAACCCAGTTGAAACCCTGCTCCGTCTCAACAATAACAAAAAAATACTGCTCGAGTAGCTAGTCCCATGTGTCAGCCGATCTTGTGTTATTCTCTTGTCTATTGACTATATACACTGACAATGTTGTGGGTCCCAGATGTCAGGAAACCACTAGCAGGAAGCATTTTCTTTTTCCATACGCTGACAATGGAGTATATATATAACAAAAAATGAGGAACTTCCTTGCGTCCGGCCATGGACATGGTGGGACCCTACTGTCATCCTCTCCACGTACAGTCCTCTGCCAATTCCTCTTATTTGTTGACCATGTTGACAACGTGAGAGGGCAGCACCGTAGCGAGCACAGCAAAGTGCGCGGAGGACGACGGCGAGGCCTTGGAGGTCGGCGTTAATGATTTAGGAGACGGTGGGGTGGCGATGTGTGCATTGAGGCACAACCAACCGTGGGAGGCGGAAGCAGGCGGCCCTGCCACCGCTGGTTTGGTTTTGGCAGCTGGAGGAAGATAGGACTGACGAAACACGACAAACTGTAAAATCAGCAGGAGTACTTAACAACCTTAACTGAAACTAGCAGGGGTACTTAACAACCATAACTGAAAGTAGTATGAGTACTTATACAGGTTCAACCGTACAAAGCACGCATCGAACAGTGCTACTTTGCTACAGTTAACCAAAGGGTGAGGCCGCCAAGCCCCGGGACAAGGCCCAAGCGCCACCCCGCGCATCCACAACCTACTGAAAGCCGCTTCATCTCGCAATGTGGTCAACAAACAGGATATTCGCTTTAGAGCCATGGAAAAGCAGGAACATAATCTTCTGTCCTATTCTCCAAGATGGACAAGCCTTCATTATTTGAGATCATCCAGGAATAAGTATCTTTTCACCTCCAAGGGGAATGGAGTAGGTCGACAAAAACATCATGTTGTGACCAAGCGCAAGTCTGACCAGACAATGGTCAGGCATCTGTATAGGAACAATAGACTTGGGCAGTTCCTGTTTCAAGAAGATCACAGCTGTAAAACTATGCATAAGCAAGAGTTTATGAACAACATATATAACAGAAAACAGCTCGTACCATAAGTTCCTCAACACAGTTGGACCTGTTCAACAAGTGCAGCAGTGGCACACATATTCCATGTGGCCTTGCACCATTGAAACGCCCCACAAGGACCTCAAGCCGATTAATAAAGTGTAGGGACTTGTGGATATCGTCCAAGTCAACTTCAGTGCCATGAGTAACAGCCGAGTTCTTATAGAATAACAAACGAGTAGCCTGCTTAACTCCGAAAAAACCTACACGTGCCACCAATTATAAGAAAATATTAGTTAGAAGTAGCATCTTCATGAGAGATTTGTTTTTACTTCTAAAGTTAAATTATGATTAGTTAGACAGAATAGGTGGATTAAGAAGTAATCGAGGCAAGAAGCAAGAACCAGATACAAAACTAACATGGATGAACAATTGGAACGACGTCGGGGTGGAACATCATAGTGAAGATGAGACCAGGTTCTGCTATTTCCATCAACATCCGTGCGCCAACTTTCAGTCCGTAACACTTGAGAAAGTTTATCCAAGTTCGGCCATAAAAAAGCAACGATCTTCTTGGTTCATGAACCCAACTCGAAACTTATATCCATGGCTTGTCTTCATTGTGACCATTAAACTGGTGTATTCAGTTATGGCAAGGCCGAGCATCTTGAGTACATGTGTTCTTGCAGAGCAAGGAATGCACTGCAGGAAAAATAATATGAGAACACAATGTATTCCCTATATCCAAATCTAGCAATAATTTCCTCCTTCACGTCAGTGTTGACCGTGGTACTAGTACCTTTTATCCAAATATAGCAATCCAAATTTCCAAATTAGTCGACAGCATGTTCAAAAAACCCCACTCTCTCGGATAGAAAAGGGGATTCTAGGAACATACTGTGCGCATTTTAAAATCCTGTGTTAGGATGAGAAGGAACAAGTGTGGCATCTCGCCGAGGGCACAGAAACGTGTAGGGTCCTCGCACTTTGGGCACTGCAAATGAAACACACTAGATTCAATACGAAGAAAAATGCATCAACGGCGGCGGCTGCCATCCTAGGAGTACCCGCGACCAAGGGACTTGGATTTATCAGGGATGGATGAAGAATTTGTACCAGGTTCTCCATGAGAAAACCCTATGCAATCGCCGAGCGGGGGGTTTTCTTTGAACAAGTAGATGAGGGAGAAGGGGATTCAGGCCCAGTGAAATATTGCCGCTTCATCCGTCCAGCTTACTGCTAAAGCTGGAAAGGTGGGGGTTTTGTGATTTGACGGCTCATTGGGCGTTACTGCGGCGCTACGATCGGGGTGTGTCTACCGTGCAGTTGTGCACTCTAATTTGGTGCATATGTCACGTGGACCCCATTGCCGGATGCCCCACATATCAGCGAAAGGAAGTAGAAAGACATGAGTAACTAGTTAAAGATAAATATATTTTTGACGGAGAGATACTCCCTCTGTAAAGATCTTTTATATCACAACTTTATACATAAGAAAAATCAAGGGGAATATATATAACATATATAATTATAAAAAATAGAGTTTTTTTAACACGGTATAGACGAGTTTGTGATGATGGTGTGCCTACCATCTTGCAATATAGGTCGTCCGATTTATATCTGACAGATAGGAAGGAAACTATGGCAATTTTGCAAAAAGGTACCCACACACCTCTCCACATTTGCAAATAAGCCCTTCCTTCATTCATCCTTTTCTCTCACAAGATAAAATACTCATACAAATGCATCTTGATGTTACGTGCAACGCACGGGCATTATTGGGGTTCAGCTGAGAAATACTCAGACATGCTCATGGTTCTGGACTTTAGGCCATAGGCCTGTGGGCCTGCATGTTTGGGGGCCGATGTGTTCTACCTCCGCGCTTTTCATATTGCAAGCGGTCGGTACGGCACTAGTTTTAGATGCTGTCGCAAGGTGAATACACAAAATTGAATAAAGCACGGCAGCTGTTGGAATGAAGTCAAACGACAGTTCCTAACAAGAAATCAGAGTTGCAGTTCTATCAACAATACTGAGGTACTACTTATACACACAAGACACTTTTTTCACCATGCCAGAGTACTACATGAAAATCTCTCGGAGGATAGATCGGTTCGGCAGTTGCGTGATGCTGCTGAAGAATTTCAAAGTTGATTTGGACCATCTCTCCTTGCCGAGAAAGTTCGATTTTGACATCATCCCCTACCGCAAGATATGATTTAGATTTGAACCTTAACCATCCTTTACAATCAAACATCATGCGACCATCCTTTGTACTTATGGTATACTGAGCAGGTTCATTCACAGCAAGGCTGTGCATGGTAAGAGAAACTTGGCCACGGTCGCCTGAATTGTTGAACGACTACCTCGTTGCTCTAGGAATTCTCTGTTTGCAAACAAGAAGACATACACAAATAGTTATATCAACACAGTGAATCATGTGAAACAACATGGAAAGAAAAAGGAACGAAGCACTTGGGCGGCCAATGCTTACCAAGAAGGTGGACATGTCGGTTTTTGGAAGGACTTTGGTATATGAAGTGCGAACTGCAGCCTAGTCTGTTGCTGGTGCAACTGTTGGTTCCATTGCCGCTGCACGGGCCGGAGCAGATGCAAGTGCAAGTGTTGGTGCAGGTGCCGAAACCGTTGCTGGTGCCCGTGCTGGTGCGACTGGTAGTGCCGCTGCTGCTGCCAGAGATGGTGCTCCTTGTAGAGCTGGTGCCGGTGTCAGAGCAGGTGCCGGTGTCGATGCCCGATCCTCCGGTAGATCAGCCTGATCCGCTAACGCGGTCGGTGCCCAATCCTTAGTTGGATCAGACTGAGCTGCTGCCGCCGTTACTGCAAGAGCAACTGCCAGTGCTCGATCCGTTGCTGAAGGTGGTACCGATGTGCGAGACAGCGGCGATCGTGTCTGATCTGCTATGATCAGCTTTCTAACTTGACTAGGCTCCGTGACTGTGATCCAGTATTTTCTTCATTTCTTTTAAACGCGAGAAGGACTAATTGTGGCGTGTTTGTTAAACAAAACTACAGTTCATCATAGGGATTCAGCTTGTACTCATACAACAGACTGATCCAATTTTTTCCAGTAATATAAGTGATGGAAAGTGCCTTTGTTACTGACACGACATAAGAAGTGAAACCTGCAAAAATATCCATCGTAGAGTAAACCAAACGGTTTATTCTATGATGAATGTCACATGGAAAAACCTGCATCGTAAAATTGCAGCAAAAGAAAGAAAACATGACATTAAATCAATAAGATTTAGACAGTAAATCAACAAGACTTACTTGATGTGACACGAGTGAATCCTTACCAGGAAATCACTATGTTGAAGTACTAAACCGAAGATTGGTCGCCCAACTACACGTGGCATGCAGGGCCCCTGCCTACTCCCACAAGCAGGACAGTCCAAAGGTCATGACAAATCATATGGACTGAACATCCATGGGACTGGAAATCCTGGTGGGTGCGATAAACCCTGCAATGCATACAGATATTGGAGTGTAACCATAATTGATAAACCGTCCTCACAAAAAAGATCATCTGGATACTTCAAAATATACAGACTAAATTGAGTGGACAGACATTAACATAGACTATTCTCAGGACTCATCACACACCAAAAGCGGCAGTACTAAACAATACAAGGTTCACAAACAGAAATCAAGTACTGAACAATAGTACTTACTACAGACAAGTAAAGTTGCACTAATTAAACTCTGTAGACTATTTCTTGCCACCCACCTATGGGATGAACCCCGTATAACTGACTAGGCCATGGACTTCATGAGAGATGTCTACCGGCACCATAACCATCTCCTCAACGTTGGAGAACCTAACAGAGTGGTCTTTCCCATCATAAACATGACGATGAAGACATGCCACATCAGATTTGTCGGGAAGTTTTACAAGAACCACAACCTTTGTAATCGAAGGCACAGCCAGGAAATTGTTGTGGTGAAGTACTGCCTCGAGAACATGGCTGACAACAATGCTACAGCAAAACACTAGTTCAGGACACATGGCGACAAGGACACATCAGCTGGATAGTTTAGCAGTAGAACTCATCCTTAGGTCTTCCAGTTCACATGGCATGACTTTGAGAACTTCATCTCCACCGAGGACCTGGTTCTAATTCAAACAAAAACCAAATATTTTATTACTACCTCCATTCAGAAATATAAGATGATTTTTGATATTTTACTCCATATATGACTACATATACGCATAGAAATGAGTGAATAAAGACACTAGAACATGTCTTCAAAGTCATGAGAGCAAAGGGATTACATGCAATATCCATAACACAAGTTACTGATGCAAATATACCCTCTTCAAAGGTAGCATTGATGTGCATAAAGTAGTTGAAAGTAATCTATAAGAAATCGGTGTCAACCTCTCACATGTTTTGGTCAAAAGAGGAATTTAGAACCGCCATTTGGCACACAAAAATCACATGCAAGATCACACAAAAAGTTGTACTACTAGTACTAGTACTGCGTGTTTGATGAAAAAACACGATCAAGATCGAGAAAAAGATCGTCAAGAAGAGACATTACCTAGACATGCTTAATGAGGGATCCCAGAGAGGGGGGCTTGGACAGGGTGATGGCTTGGAGCTTGTCTGTGGTAGTCTCGGCGGGGTTCTTGCGCTTCTTCGTACCATGAGCCTCGACGGTTTTTGCAAGAGCCATAGACATCACTTCGGCCGGTGCTCCAGCATCGATACAGAAACTGTAAAATAGAAATAAAAAGAAAAGAAACCATAATCACAAACCCAAAAGAAGAACACAGAGGGAGTTATAGGATCAGTCTCGGGGTTGCAAGACCGGGCATTGGCCAGAATCAACACCATTGATGCGCTCACCTTTCCTTCTTTGGGAGAGAAGAACAATGGCAGAAGCAGGTCGGGGTTTTCTTAAAGAAATGAGGAACAAGATGACGGAGAAGCAAGGGTTGGGTAGAGAGGAAGCTGAGAGAGAAGAGTGAAATGATGGTTGCTTCGTCCGTCCAACTTACTGCTAGAAAGGAGGGGGTTTTGTGATTTGACGGCTCATTGGGCATTACTGCGGCGCTTCGATCGGGGTAGTCTACCGTGTAGTTGGGCACTCTACTATGGAGTAATTTAATGCATGGCTGGTGGACCCTGATGATGGCTATCCCACACGTCGAAGAAAGTAAGTAGCAAAGTTCCCGATGGCTATCGAGGAG
This sequence comes from Triticum urartu, assembly GCF_003073215.2. Classification (NCBI taxonomy): domain Eukaryota; kingdom Viridiplantae; phylum Streptophyta; class Magnoliopsida; order Poales; family Poaceae; genus Triticum; species Triticum urartu. The sequence goes on along the minus strand of NC_053027.1, from coordinate 324,944,295 downwards.
GATCCAAACGGTAGTGCGAGTCCACTTATTTTTCCGAAGAAAAACTGATTACAGCAAGTGTTTCCACTCTTACGATGGAGGAGTGCGAAACACGGCAGCCACTTGAACATACACAGTGCTCCTACTACTAGGCATGTGTAGTGGTTCATACGTCAGTACTACATAATCTTGTTGCTAGTGTAGTAAGATATGACGATGACAAATGATGTTGTGCGCATGTCAACTATACGAACAGTAATGTAACATAGTACTGCTTTTTTGACTGTCCAGTCGAGAATGAAAGGTGAAATCAATGTCAACAGAACTAGGTCTACAACGCACGGAGAGTACGATGCTATAGTACTCCACGAAACATGAACCATATGAAACACGACGACTTAGTGTTAGGCAGGGTATATGAAGGGTGCATGGGATGGGAGTAAAAGTTCCCTTCTCGACCCACTTGTGGGTGTTTGGCAGAGTGCATGAAGGGTGCATGAGTCCACACTAGTAGGTTGACACAAATACACGAAGAGGGAACAACTATATTGAGATGAGAATGCAACCAAACACACCCACACACTTTGTGCTACAGTGACTGATCTGCACCGTCTGAGTTTGATTCAACGGTCATGTTGCGCCGAGACATGGACATGCCCATGCAGAGGACGCCTAAACACCACCGAAGTCCCTCTGCTTCTCGAGGCGCATGACGTTGTTGATGCAGGGTGCAACGGTCCGCAGAGAACACTCCCGGTCGATGGGAGCCAACTCATCAAAGACGGCGTCCAATGGCACGAATGGATTCTGGTGACAGAGCCCTGAGAGGATTCGCCCGGCAACGGCGACGGTAGCTCGCAACCCCTCCTTGTCCAACTCCACCCCCACCATCGCATGGAGATGGCTCAGCTCCTCGGAGATATAGGTGAAGAAGGAGACCAGGTCAGGAAGCCGCAGCTCGTTGAAGTCGACGGGGTGGCCAAACGAGTTTAGCCCGACGGCCGGCATGGTCGCGCTGGCACGACGGTAGGCATCGCACAGCCGCAACACGTGCATGGCTACTTGGTCCACCAAGTGGCCAAGGCAATCCTGGACCTCTTCACGATCGGCCCGCTTGTGCTCCAGCCGGCTCCCCTGACGGCCTATCGTATCTCCCGCTTTTTGCAGCAATGCCGCTGATGCCTCGAGCATCTTTGTGGTGGACGTCTGCCGCTTTTGAAGATCCGTGAACTCCCGCACATAACGGAGGATCATGTCACTCCTCTCCTCCTTGAGCTCAAAGAGCTCCACGTCCTTAGCCCTGAGCTCCGCATCCTTGGCCTTGAGCTCCTATGTCAGGCGCCTCACCTCAGACTCCGTGATCTGCTGCGCCGCCATGGCACCAGGTTGAAGCAATGGGGAGAGGAAGCAAAAAATTAAAAATCTTGTCGCGCCTGCTCCCGTCAATCAAAAAAATTAAAAATCCTGCCGCGCCTACCGCACCCAACGACTAGAGCAACGCCGCAGTGGATATTTAAATTTACATGCCGGCAAGGAGATAAACAAAGGGTGAAAAAACAAATGTGGCAGCGGTCTAGCTAATCGGTTGCACGAGCCCAACTAGCTAGCCACCGTGCTTCACTAATGTTCTCGGCGGGAAAGGTTGTCTTTCGTGATTTGACGACTCATTTACTTGCTTCGGCTCTACGACCGAGGAGGACCCAGAAAATGCGTGGTATGGCGTCCCACGTCTTAGCAAGGAAGAATATATGTGTGCACCACCCGGCGGGACCCCGAAACCACGCGGTAGGGTGTGCCACATCTCGGCACGGCGGAAAAATGTGCGTGTAAAAATATATGTGGTTAGCTCCGTCTCGACCAGCCACAACGTCTCTTGTTCTAGGCGATTCTTCTATTTTCCAAGCTTTTTTAGTTATAATAACACCATGGCAAGCTAGCGCGGCTCTTCGTGTGTGCCCATGCATCTAAAGGATAGATGATGGAGTGGAGAGAGAGATTGCAGAACTAGGACCCACAAGTAAGGGAGTCAATTGTCATGCATGTATTGACAAGGCACTCCCTCTACTCTACTCAATGTAATACTATATAAATTCAAGTTATGGGACAAAGCCAACAACGGTTGTTGTTTCAAGCTATCGACTTACGCTTTGTAGTCCAGGTTGCCAGTTCGAATCTCGTCTTTCAGATTTGTTAGTTTTAGGTCCAAATTTGATCAATGAAAAGTGGGACCCCCGTGTGTTGTTCCGATATTTCAGTGTAGGACGGTTTTTTGAACAAACATTTTGCGCGGTTAGACAAGTAACGACACGAGTTACACGTATTTTGCGAGTTCACGAACAAAAATGATAGCAGCATAGAATATCACATCCACCCCGCAGCTTACATGCTACGGTGATTCGAGTTTTTACATTGTTGGAACTAAGATTCAATGGCTTGAGGTAGTCTTTGTAATTATGCGCAATTTCAAAACTCTCCAAGGTTTTTTTTACAGATACAACATTTAGGCCTCGTGTGTGCCGCTGCATCTTGGATCCAACGGCTCCCCGTTGCTCATATTAGGTGCTCCCCGTAGCTTAATTAGCCGATATGGTGATACGAGCATCTTGGTCGTATGATCTATGGTCAGATGCCACATGTGTAGTACTTGTACTTTGTGCGCAATTCCCAAACTATCTTAGGTGTTTATTGCAAAAACATTCAAACCTCCTACTATGAGCCATTAGACCTCCGTGCACTCGTATCACCATAGAATCTACGGTGCGGGGCACCTCATATTCTCCCATGCGAGAAAACATCAGGTGCTCTCGCAGCTTGGACGCTATGGTGATACGAGCTTCGAGGTCGTTTCATCTAAGATCCAATGGCATCTGAGCAGTCTTTGTGCTTGTAAGCAATGGCCGAACTCTTTGGGGGCTTTTGTACAAAAAAATATTTGAACCACCGACGAGTTGTTGGGTCACAAATCCAACGGCTCTGAAGAGCTTGTATCACCAAAGCATCTAAGGTGTGGTAGCACATGATATTCTTACATACAGGAGAATATGATGTCCTCCTTCATCTTAGATGCTATGGTGATACGAGCTTCGAGGTCATTGGATATGGGATCCAAGGGCATCTGAGTAGTTTTTGTACAAATTGTGTGCAATTCTCAAACTCATCAAGATTTCCTGTAAAAATATTAAGACATCCTGTGAGCTCCTATATCTCAGATCTACAAGCTCCAAGGAACTCGTATCAGTATATAGCATCTAAGGTGTGGGGGCACATGATATTCTCCCGGGGAGGAGGGGGGTGCAGAACCAGTCGGTGTTTGGGAGGGTGGGGACAAATATAATCTAAACAATCCTAAACACAAATTCACAATTCTATCTCAGGTCGAGGGTTAACCCCCGACAATCTACATAGCTCCGCCTAAACACAACATTTGCATGTACTGTAGCACTAGACTTAATATTCATGTTTTAGTTTCCTGTTCATTTTGAATATTGAATTGAGGACCATGCATGTCTTACATTTTACTCCCTTCGTTCCTAAATATTAGTATTTTTAGAGATTTCAAATGGACTGCCACATATGGATGTATATAGACATATTTTAGAGTGTAGATTCACTCATTTTGCTCTATATGTAGTCACTTGTTGAATTCTCTAAAATACTAATATTTAGGAACAGAAGGAGTATTTTTTAATTCGTGTCATACATGCATGGTTTGGAAAAATAGATGCACTATACTTATTGGATTGTTGTTGTGTTCGTGTGTGTGTGTGTGGTCATATGCTAGATACATACAAAGTTTTCTCACCACCATACCCTTCATCTTTTAAATTTGAATTTGAAATGAAAAACTTACTAGGGATACCATGAAATGTGAAATCCACGTTGAGATCACTATATCACAAACTCACTCTAATTCAAGAACTCATCATAAATCAATTACCACATTGAGATTACTATTTGCAAGGAAAATATGGGCATTGTAATACACATAGATTCATTCGGAAATTTGAAAGATTCATTTCGTATACTCGAATGGTAGGACCCAACGGCGTACCAACTAGACCTTGGCTCATGTTGATCCTCAAAAAAAGAAAAAACCAGGCCCGTGTTGATCCTCAAAAAAAACCAGGCTCGTGTCCTTCTGGTGGCATGCGTGGCATGGACATTAGCCAACCCCAACCAGTCGAGCCTCCACGTTTCGAGTTGAAATATCTGGCGGCCAGAATTCTAGCCCTAGGAAATTCCCCTCATGTCCCCAATCCATAGTGACAACCGATGAACAATGGAGGGATGCTTTAGTAATTAGACAACGTTACAAACCGTGCGGATCACGGTTCAATTCCCTTGGTCGCCGCTACCCAAGGTCACCCATCAATTGCATTGCCTAGTACTACTTATAGTAGTACTACACCAGGATGAGCATAGAATTGAGCCCGTTTGTTCGTGCCTAGTACTTTACTTAATATATCATGCAATGAAATGGTACAGAGGGATTATCATTTTACTCCGCATTTTGTGACGCCCCCGGTTTGACCGTACACTAATCATACACGCAAACGTGTATGATCAAGATCAGGGAATCACGGGAAGATGTCACAACAAAACTCTACAAATAAAATAAGTCATACAAGCATCATATTACAAGCCAGGGGCCCCGAAGGCTCGAATACAAGAGCTCGATCATAGACAAGTTAGCGGAAGCAACAATATCTGAGTACAGACATAAGATAAACAAGTTTGCCTTAAGAAGGCTGGCACAAACGGGGATACAGCCCGAAAGAGGCGCAGGCCTCCTGCCTGGGATCCTCCTAACTACTCCTGGTCGTCGTCAGCAGGCTGCACGTAGTAGTAGGCACCTCCAGTGTAGTAGTAGTCATCATCGACGGTGGCTGGCTTCTGGGCTCCATCGTCTGGTCGCAGCAATCGTGTATAGGAAGGGGGGAAAGGGGGGAGTAAAGCAACCTTGAGTACTCATCCAAAGTACTCGCAAGCAAGGAGCTACACTACATATGTATGCATTGGTATCAAATGGATTAAGGGTATCATATGTGGACTGAACTGCAGAATGCCGGAATAAGAGGGGGATAGCTAGTCCTTTCGAAGACTACGCTTCTGGTAACCTCCATCTTGCAGCAGGAGAAGAGAGTAGATGGTAAGTTCACCAAGTAGCATCGCATAGCATAATCCTAATCGGTGATCCTCCCCTCGTCGCCCTGTGAGAGAGCGATCACCGGTTGTATCTGGCACTTGGAAGGGTGTGTTTTATTAAGTATCCAGTTCTAGTTGTCATAAGGTCAAGGTACAACTCCAAGTAGTCCAGTTACCGAAGATCACGGCTATTCGAATAGATTAACTTCCCTGCAGGGGTGCACCACATTACCCAACACGCTCGATCCCATTTGGCCGGACACACTTTCTTGGGTCATGCCCGGCCTCGGAAGATAAACACATCGCAGCCCTACCTAGGCACAACAGAGAGGTCAGCACACTGGTCTAAATCCTATGGCGCAGGGATCTGGGCCCAACGCCCATTGCACACCTGCACGTTGCGAGGGCGGCCGGAAGCAGAACTAGCCCCCTTAATACAAGAGCAGGCTTACGTTCCAATCCGGCGCGCGCCCCTTAGTCACTGACGTCACGAAGGCTTCGGCTGATACCACGACGTCGAGTGCCCATAACTGTCCCCGCGTAGATGGTTAGTGCGTATAGGCCAGTGGCCAGACTCAGATCAAATACCAAGATCTCGTTAAACGTGTTAAGTATCCGCGAACACCGACCAGGGCCAGGCCCACATCTCTCCTAGGTGGTCTCAACCTGCCCTGTCGCTCCGTCACAAAGTAACAGTCGGGGGCCGTCGGGAACCCAGGCCCACCTCTACCGGGATGGATCCATCTGCCCCTTCAGCCCCCAACTCCGAACAGTACCACAGGTAATGTAACAGTGTAAAGTATATAGCATATGCCCGTGATCACCTCCCGAAGTGATCACGGCCCAGTATTATAGCATGGCAGACGGACAAGAGTGTAGGGCCACTGATGGAACACTAGCATCCTATACTAAGCAGTAGGATAGCAGGTAAAGGTAACAACAGTAGTAGCAAGGACAGGCTATGCAGCAGTATAGGATTAACTGAAAGCAATAACATGCTACACTACTCTAATCCAAGCAGTATAGAGAAGAATAGGCAATATCTGGTGATCAAGGGGGGGCTTGCCTGGTTGCTCTGGCAAGAGAGAGGGGTCGTCAACACCATAGTCGTACTGGGTAGCAGCGGCGTCGGTCTCGGTGTCTAGCGAGAGAAGAGGGGGGAAGAAACAATAAATATTGAGCAAATAGATGCATAGCAATGCATGACATGACAAGTAGCAATGCTAGGGGTGCCCTAACGCGGTAAGGGGTGGTACCAGTGAAGGGGGGAAACATCCGGGAAAATATCCCCGGTGTTTCGCGTTTTCGGGGAAAAATGAACCGAATGGGGCAAGTTGTGTGTTTGCAATGCTAGGGATGCGTGGCGGACGAACGGGGTGCGTATTCGGATTCGTCTCATCGTTCTGCGCAACTTTCATGTACAAAGTTTTTCCATTCGAGCTACGGTTTATTTTATATTAATTTTAAAATATTTAAATCATTTTTAGGATTTATTTAATTAATTAAATCAACATTATCCAGAATAGTGTCTGCTGACGTCATCATGATGTCAGCAGTTGACCTGGTCAACCTGACACGTGGGTCCCGTTCATCATACTCTGTTTAATTAACTAACAGTTAATTAGGTTAATTAGTGATTAGGTTAATCTTATTATAATTAATTAACTTAATTAATTCTTTAGTTGAATTAATCAAAATTAATTAATTCCTTAATTAATTAATTAATTTTATTATTCATTTATTATTTAGTTTATTATATTTTATTTTTTTATTGTTCTGGGGTGGGCCCTCGCTGTCATTGGCTTGGGGAGGCCTAGCGGGCATGCGGGCGACGGGTTTACGGGCACGGGCACAGGGGAGCGCCCCTGACCGCACGGGCGCACGCCCAGGGCCGCGGCAACGGCCACTGCAGGGGCAGGCGGGCGCAGGCCGGCGAGCAAGAGGGGCGCGGGCGACGACCAGTGACGTCGACCACCGTACGCAGCAGCACAACGGAGGCGGGGCGATGAAGCAACGGCGGACGGGTCCGCGGGAGCGTGGGTGGAGGGGGCAGCGACGGGCGCGGAGCCAGGTGAGGTCAAGGCGAGGGGCGCGGAGGAAGGGATGGCCCTGGGTCACGGTGACCGTGGCCGGCGCAGGGGAAACGGTGCGGAGCACGGCTAGTGCAGCGAGGTGGGGCGCGGGCACGCGCACGAAGGACAGGGAGCGCGGCCTGCTGGCGCATTCGTCGCGAGCGTGGCGTGAGCAGCGCAGGGCTTGGCCCGAGCTCCGGTGTGGTCGGGCGCGGCGGATGGCGTCCGACAGGGGGAGAGGGGAGGCGCGGCGTCTCACCGATGGTTGCAGGGAAAAGGCAGTGGGCGCGGGGAGGAGGACGGGGAAGACGGCGACGAAGTCCAGCGACCACGTGGTAGCTCCAGGACGGCAGCGGTGAGGTGACGGCGTCGGGGATGGGCGCCTGCGTCGGGGTCGGGCGCGATGGCGGCGGTTCACCGTGGTCGGCGAGGCATCGCGACGAGGGGGGTTCCGGGGAGGACGGCGAGGCATCCGGCAAGGGGCGGCATGAGGGTGGGCGTCAGTGTCCGGGCGCGGGGTGGTGCAGTCGCCGGGGTCCTTGCCCCTCGATCTGGATCGGGGGAGGGGCAGCAGGAGTGAGGGGACCGTGGGAGGAGATCGTGCAGGGCGGGGGGGGGGGGGGGGGGGGGGGGGGGGGGGGGGGGGGGGGGGGGGGGGGGGGGGGGGGGGGGGGGGGGGGGGGGGAGTCACTCGATTTAGGTCACGGGGACCAGGGGATAAGGAGAGGGAGAGGTGTGTCGGCGTCTTGGTTGGCCCATGGGGGTACGGTGGCTAGCTGGGCCGACCAGTGGGGGGGGGGGTTCTTGTTTCTTCTCATTTTCATTTTCTGTTTATCTATTTTTCCGTTTCTTTTAGTTTTACTTTATATTTAATTTTATAATATATCAACTCAGTCCCTAAATTAGCATTATTAGTTAGGCCATTTTCATAATTAATTTGGCACTAAATAAAATAGTTTTACAATTGTTTATTATTCAAAAGTATTTAATGATTGTTTTCGCCCCTGCTTAATTCATCTAGGAGCATTTAAAAACTTTATAAAAATGTGGTTTCAACCGGACAAATATCCAGGGATCATTTTCCACACTTTGAACATTTTAGTTTCCATGTTTGACAATTTTGAATTTTTGACTTTAAATTTGAATTTGAATTTGATCTCGGTTTGAAACAAGCGAGGTTTAGCAAAATTTTAAATAAGATGACCTGGCATGATTAGCAAGGGTTTACTGTAGCTATCGGGGTGTCACACATATATAACTTGTCTGAAGTGTAACTAAGCAAAATGTTTGACCAATTCCTTTCTTTAGAAATATAACAGGAAAGATGTGTCGCTTAAAAATTTATTGCATGACGCAGGTTATGATATTGTTCCGGATCCTTGATTTTAAATTTCAGAAAATCCAAAAGTGACAAGAAATTCATGAAACTGAGCATGGTCACGTGATATGGCACAAATATTCCTATGTAATTTTTTCTTCAATTTCAGACAGGCTGCTTATGCGAAGTTGCACAAATGATGAGCCAAGGTATTTATTGAACCCATGGGTGTTTACTTCCCGCCATGAGTCCCGCTTCCCATCGGCAGGTGCTGTCCGAGCAAGCGTGTGAGTCGACGGGAGGCGTGCGAGCAGACCGCCGCACCGGTTGACAAGAGGCGTGCAAGAAGACCGCTGCTCAGGCTCACTGGGAGGCGAGACATTTGACCAGGCTTCACCGCCCACCTTCGTCCTAACTGCTCCCACATTTAATGTCGTCGACACCGCAATTTAAAATCAACCCCGAACTACCGGGTATTGCTACAATCTTCTCTCTTCCTCTCCGATTCTCCTGTCATCTACCTCCAACCACCCTGACCTAACCATACGCCATGCTGCATCACGATGGTCTGCCCTTAGTCTTCCAGTTTCCTGAGGAAGACACCCAGCCGGAGTCTCAAGAACATAAGTCGCTTTGGGGCGAGCTTGAACCAGCCTTGCGGGAAGACGCCGCACCTGTCCCCGCTCCCGTTCCGGCTCCCGTCGCCCCGAGTACGCCATCGCCCATTCCCGTGGCATTGATGGGCCGGGAGCCGCACATTGTCGCTGAGCTTGATGCCACGGGGTTCCACGAGGTCCCCGCCGACTTTCACGAGCCCGTGCACATGCCAGCACATGCGCCTGCGCATGCACTGACGTGCGCGCCAGTGCCGGTGCTCGTGCACACGAATGTCCCCGCCACGCCGTTGCCAGCGCCTGTCCCCGCGCGGGTGCCAGTGCCCCCCTCAGTGGCATGGATGGCCGCCGCCGACCGCTTCCTTGCACCAATGACAGTCGCCTCCTCCCACCAGTTGACTCGCTCCTGGAGACCGAAGTCCAGAACATTCTGGCCTTCCTTGAAGCTAGGGCCAACGTCCAGGAGTACGCCAACAACGGCGCAGGACGCCGTCGTCGTCGTCGGTCAGTGGCCCGACAACACATAGAGCACGGAAGAAGAGCCGCTTCCTACCGCAAGACGCCCCCGCCGCTGCCGCGTAATCTTAATTTGCCATGAAAAATGTTTGGATTACCATGCTTAAAATCTGAACGTTTATCATTTCCGTTTATTTTAGATCGATCGTCGTATGAATGTAAAGTCAGAGTCAGACTGACTAAAATCTATGGTTTGATCGATTGAATGTTCTGCTAGAGCAGTATCAAATTAAATATAAAATGTCATGAAGCCACATGTATTCCTTCTGATCCAACGACCTAGATTGCTTCAATGTCGAGCACTCAACACGTTTAGCATGCAGTTAATTTCATGCCAGAAATAGTGCTAATCACATAATAACACGCAAATAATATCCTACTTAATATCCGCATGCACTTAATATACTTCCAAATTAACGTGCATTGCACGTACACATTGACTAGTACTACTAGTTCGTGAAACTGGTGCCGTAACTTGTGAACGCGTCCAGATATGGTCAATGGCAACATCGCCTGCGAGTTCTTTGTGTTTGCCCGTGCGTCTAACCGCAGAAGCGGAGGAGCGAGAAAGCACACATGGAACCCACCAGTAAGTGAAGGTGAATAGTACTACGTGCTAACGAGCCGGTCCCACTAATGTACTAAAAATAATATTACATGTTATCCATTAAGTAGGATATGGTAATATAAAAACATTATACGAACAAAGAGGGGTACAACAAACATTGATGTTCTATGTATGTTGCCTATTGACGTGCGGCTTGAAGGCCCTGGTCACATGTTCGATCCTCGTCCTTTATTTTTTAATTTGTATATGGGTCCAAATTTGTTTCATGACAGGTGGGCCCCTCGGTGTGTAGTTTGTAGCACATTAATTTGTGGGTCGAAATTTGTTCCATTCCAGGTGGACTATTGGTGTGTAATTTTGTAGCTTATTTGTAATAATTAAAGAGAACAACAGAGTTTTTTGCAATAATACCATGGTGCGACGTTGAAGGCGAGAAAGGACGTGCGAGAGAGTGAGCAATGACCGAGCCAGATGGAAATCAATTGGGGGAGGTGCGGGGGTTGCAACTGTGTTCGGAGTCGTTGTGGGCCGAATGCTACGAAAATATAATCTAAACCCACCGGTATAAATGCCTACACAAATTAATCCAAGGTTGGAGTCCCCCTCACAATGTAAATAGCTTCGGCTTTGCGAGGGATGGAGGGGTAGCTTCAATGTGTGGAAGATTCGGCATGAGAAAGCGAGGTCAACCGAGAGACATATAGATAGAGAGACAAAGTGAGTGTGGTAGGACATTCATTGAAAAGATATATATGCTCTGGAGAGATATTGTCGGATTGAGCTTTTGGGAAGGGTGAGGGCGGTAAGATAGAGCTTGAGAGATGATCCATCCACATACATGTAGATACATTTTGTGCGTTGGAGGAACCAAGGTCAATCGATTACAAGTATAAAGGGAGAGAGATTGAGCGAGTGTGGGTCGTTGTGCGATTGAAAGAGTGAGACAGGTTCGAGAGAGTGACCTAGATAGACAATGTGCATGAGAGAGTATACGATATGAATATGTCAATTTGGGCTCAAACATGGAAATATATCGTTTGTGTCCGATAAAGAGCGAGGTTAATCGATACATACACACACACACACAGAGAGAGAGAGAGATTGAGCGAGCGTAGCCCGCCATGAGGTCGAAAGAGTGGGGGCGACTTGGATGGACTGATCTAGATAGACAATCCGCGTGAGACAGTATAGAGTGTGTCGATCGAGGCCCGAACAGGGAGATATATCATTTATGTGTGAAAGAAAACGAGGTTAATCGAGACTGAGATAAGGAGAGCGAGATTGAGCGAGTGTGGCCCGCCGTGCGGAAGAAAGAGTGAAACAGTCTCGAGGTAGTGACCTAGATAGACAATGTGCGTGCGTGCGCACGAGAGGTTGGGGGCTAGATAGGCAATGCATGTATCTAGCGAGAGAGGGTGGGAGGGAAAGTGAGAATGAGAGGGAGAGCTCGGCATGGGGTTCAATGGCGGGTGTGTGAGGTAAATACATTTGGTAATAGAGTGGAAAAAGGGGGTTGTGTAGTTGAGAGAGTTAGAGATCGAAACATGGAGAGAAAGAATGAACGTGTGTCGGAAACTGATAGCTTCCTAAGGTAGTTAGGAGGGGAAGATTGACCGATACAGGCCTGCTACTGTGCCTGGCCCTGGAACGGCTGGGGAGGGGCGTGGGGGGGGGGGGGGGGGGGGGGGGGGGGGGGGGGGGGGGCTAAAAACAACATTTGATTGTAGATAGTACGAGACTTAATATCGATGTTTCAATTCCGTGTACATTGTAAGATTTGAACTGAGGACAATGCATATGGGTAATTATTTCAAATTTGTGCCTTATTAGGTTTGGAAAAGTTGACATTGACTCGATTGTTGTGCTATTTTTTAGGTCGTATGTTTGAACCCATCCATAGTTTTCTCACTACCATGGTGTTCATCATATACATATGAATTTGTAGTAAAAAAGTAGCATGGATACCGTGAAATGCAAAATCCACGTTAGAATTGGAGACTGCTATGTGACACACACTCTAATTCAAATAACTAATTATGTGACACACACTCTAATCCACGTTAGCGTGGATATCATGGATACCATTTTGATTTTTTTTCAAATAACTCCTCATTAATTAATTTATAGTATCTCATTTCGAATGACTAATTATTTGCAAGGAAAACACAGGCATGGTAATACATACAGATTCGTTTGCAAATGAAAGAAGATGTGTTTGCATTCTCAAACATAGGCGCACCAGGCAGACCAGGGTCGTGTCGGTGGTCACGTGTGTCGTACGAATGCTTAGCACCCAGCTACCCCCCCCCCCCCTCCCCCCCGCCCCCCCCAAAGAACGATGACAAAATAAGTTCGCGCTTCCACGTTTCGGATTGAAATATCTAGCGGCCCCAATTCCAGCCCTGGAAAATCTCCCTTCTCCGCCATCCCCTTCCGTGCCCTGATTGCTCAAATCCCTAATTCACCGCCAACCCAAGCGAAGTTCGAATTGCCCCTCTTCTCGTCTCTTTCCCCACCTCAGTGCCAGACGACGACGACGAAGACGACGGTCGCGCTTCACCACCGCACTGGAGCTACCTCATCTACGCCCTCGTCCACCGCACCATGTGGTCCACCGACAACGTCGGCCTCCGCAACCGACGTGCCTCACAAACACCGATTTCCACCGCATCAGGTTCGCTTCACCGACGCCGTCTGCCACCTCACTAGGGCTACTTCACCGCGCACATCGTCACACCTCCGCCCCCCCGAGGCCGTTGGGGCTTCACCAACGGTCTCGTCCACCGCATCGTAGCACTCCGCTGCCACTCAAGATCTGCATCCGTGCGCGGCCAGCCAATGCCAACGCATCACCCTCAATGGCTCTGAAGTGACCCGCACGCTAGCTAGGCGAGCATGCCCAAATGTTGGCCCGAACTTTGTATCCACACATCACTCCCTTGTGCACTGTTCTGACGATGTTTGGATATCCTTTCACTACTCTCTTAGCTTACACGCCTCTGCAACTCTAACTTTAACTCTTGTTTCTTCTGGAGATATCATCTGAAACAAGCAAATCCATGTTTTAGCGAAGCATGACGGTGCTACGGGATCTGGTACACAGCCTGCACACCCGTATAACCTTGTAAGTATCTGTCTTCCGGTACAACAGCAAGGTTGACTCCTCTTATTTGATCAACCATTTTCCATGTCAAAAAGGCAGATGGGGATGCAAGGAGCACAAGGCCTGCACATACCAGCAAGTAGTAACATGGACTTGTACATGGAACATCCCAAGTGCAAGCAGAGCTGAAGTGAGCATGTACAACGAGCTAGCGTAAGTCCCTGCATTTCATTTAATTTGTACTGGCATGCATGTATGATTTGTGTGCAGTGGCAGATCCACGAGTTCAAGTTACCAGGGGCGAACATTTAACTTAAAAAATATGAAGGCACTTACACTCCGGAAATCAACATAACTTGAGAAATGTGAAGCTACATGCACTTTGAAAACTAGCTAATGATCCAAAGTAGTTCAGATTATAAAACACTAAATGATGCAAGAACCAAAAAACACAAAATGCAACATGGTGTACATGGACTACTAACATGGTCTGTACCTTCTTGAATTATTCATTCTCTAGCTGAAAATATTGAAGTGTAATTGCACCTATAACTAGTGCGCAAACTGCATATCAATATATCTATCCTGCACAAGTATGCCATTAGTTTCAAACAACATATTAGAATGGTATTTATGCTACGTTGTGATAATACGAGGAGTTTTTGATTGATGGCCTAGACGTTTCCTGAAGCCATGAAAATCTACTATAATTTGCTTGTCATCAATGCCTGCAAATCTCTTTGTCCCTCTCAACATAGCAGATCATCATTAGACACTAAATCCTTCAATGGGAGGTTGCTAAATGCTTGCATTAGATCCCCCATTAGACACTATATGTTCATCACCAGGAGCATGTAAAATGTTTGCATCAACTCCTTCATTACCAGTCTGTGCATTAGACACTTCAGGCTCAAGAACAACATGAGCTTGTATGTTTGCACCGGAAACTTGATTAGATACATCGGACTCAGTCAGTTCAGTATTGATTCGGGGAGTTATAAAATAAGGAGAAATTGGTTTCATTTTCTCATAGATTCCCTACATACAAGCAGTTTCACAACACCATCAGGTTTAACTACTTGCTAGTAATTGAACAGTTGAATTAGATATAATCAGGGATGTGATGTACCTGCTCATTGCGCATGCTGCTCTGGCAATCTACGACTGTCCGTTTGCGCAAGCTCGCGGCCATGCCCATGCTGCCGCCGCTGCCTCCCACGCAGGCTACACCCAGGGCTGGATCTTCATCTTCTTGTCCTTCCATTCGCTTGAAGCCCAGCGACTGCCCTCCAACGAGAGCGCGAGGAAGTGTTGTGTTGGTCTGTCTAGTGGTGGCTAGGTTAGGAGCGAACCAGATTGGAGGCTGGAGGGAACGAATTGGGATTTTTCCTGCTGTGGATCGATATGGGAGGCGCTCGTTTGGGCCGCGAGTCTGCTATAGGGCCTGCATTGCACTGACGTTATTGGCCGAACCAAATGGAAACATTTTTCTTCATTTTTTTACATTACCTGCTCGTGCGTTGGGACGAACATAACTAGCCTGGGCCAACCTAGACAACTCAAACTAGGTGCACATTTTCCAGCCACCCGAGGCGGCCGCCCATACCTGCCCGTACGGTGGGGTCACCCCTTTTTGCGTGTATGATTAGGGTAGTGAAAAATATTCCAGTGGCGCTTTTGATTTACCCACATAATGGTTGAATTTCTTGTTTCTATGAACTGAGTTGGCCAATAATGTGAAGGATGTCAGTCTTTCATCCCATTGTAGATTGCTTAGATCTCGGTATGCCAAATGTAATCGCATGAAATATAAAGTAAAAGCCATTGTGATGTGTGTGGCTACAACTAGTCTAACTACACGTCCTCATATAACATATCAAGGACGCACCATCTTACCAGATTAACCATTCGACTTACCAATGTAGTGTGGAAAGAAAGAAGTATTGGGAATGCGTATCCAAGCAATTGATGCCATGGACTCCTTTTTAGAACCCTGTAAGCGAAAAAGAAGTTGCAGTGTGACTGTACAAAGAGCTAGCGTAAGTTCAGTACCTCCTTCTCGGAATTTTAGTTAGCCACTTATTGTAAAATTGTTCAATTACGTTGCTTGGCTTAATTTAGTTTGCTACTAATTACATAATGCCATAGCCTGTTAATCCTATTATAGACTGCGCCTATCTATGTGTTTGATACTTACTGTTAAGAATTACCTGTTTGCCTGAACTTAAATAGCTACTTAACCACGTAGATAGCTGGTCATATGTACTTCTAGGGTGTAGCAGAATTCACGTGTAATTTATGTTCTGATACCCTGTTTGTTTAAATGGTTTGCTATTATCACTTGTAGCACTAGTAATGTTTGCATGTTCATAGATAGACAACTGTCAGGTTTATATGAGGGACACCATCTTTGTAACTTATATCTATTTTGGAATCATTTTGCTTACATCAACGAAATTTACAGATGTTTGTGTTGCTGGTAAACGATACCAACTTGTTACTTTAATACGTTGCCAAGAACTTGTTAGTTTTACTAATTCATGTGTAATTAAATACATCACTAAAAATGGTTAGTTTTACTAGTTTGATGGTAGTTTCTTATGGCTCTTGCAAAACTTTATTTATTGATTGCTAACAATCAAGTTTGCAGGATCGAACTGAAACTCCGTTGGCAAAACACGTATGTTTTCAGAAACTTCCTTGTTTACCTGGTTTGCTGCTGTAGCTTGTTGCTGTAATCATCTTACCAACTTCAAGTTTTCAGGATCCAATTGGAAGTCCAATTGCACAGCAGGTATATTTTCAAAAATATATTTGTGTAACAGGTTTGTTGTTGTGACTTGTTGCTCTAATCAAGTTACTGACTACTCAACTTTTCAGGATCCAAGAGAAACTCCAATGCCACAACAGGTTCCTTTTGCAAAACTTGTTTGTTTAACTACTTTGCTGCTGCAACTGGTTGCTCTAATCACATTACTAGCTACTCAACTTTTCAGGATCCAAGAGAAAATCCAATGACACAACAGGTACCTTTCGCAAAACTTGTTTGCTTAACTGCTTTCCTGCTGTAACAATCGGTTACAATGATGTTAATAACTACTTTTCAGCATCCAATTGAAACTCTTTATTTCCTTGTTTATTTAACTGGTTTTCTGTTATAACTCCTAGTTTAGATGTTTTTCTAACTTCAACTTTTCGGAATCCAATCGGAACTTTAATGGCAAAACAGGTTAGCCCAAGATCAAAGAGCGAGGTCCCCATGGACGTTGTATCATCCCACAACAGTGGCACCGGCCAATCGTGCATCATGAATTGCCAACTACTCATGCTCTAGAGGTTAAACTAGTGGTAGAAAGAGATTCTGCTTCTGCACTTAGAGATGAAGTTGACATGTTGAGGAAGCAAACAGCCCAATCACAAGTAGTACTCAAGACAACCATTAAATATTTGGTGGATTTCAAAACGAAGCAAGCTGAGACTGACCGCATTGTTAAGGTCCCAAAGGAAAAAAGGAAATTAAATTCCCACTTGGTAAATCATAGGTGAAATGTTGTTTCCATTGTTGAATAACCTTTGTGTTGTTTGTTCATGTAATCGATTAAACCATTTGTTTTAGAGATCATGTAATAATCGTTTTTTGTTTTTTTGGTTTGTAATTTTATTTGAGCACAAGTCTGTATTGATTGATAAGACTGGGAGACATTTCATTTTGATTGATGTGCCAGACCTACAAATATGCCAATCGGGCTGAATTTGCATTCAGCAATAATAGTAGTATAGATGGACCATAAGTGGCACGCATCAAAAAGGGCCAACATGATGTACTAGCTTCACTAAAAAAAGGATGCTCTTCTAGCAAAAAAAAGTACAGCGGCCTGACTTATGTATGTTAGTTGATATTATTGATCCATATACTCTATTACTGTTTATATGTCTATTAGTACATTATTGTTTGATTGACTCGGTATTTGAATCTTGATACATCACTTGTGTACATATCTAAATGGGAGTACACTTTATGCTGCGTGTGACATTTCAGTTGGACATAAAGTGTTCCAAATATTCGAATTCACCTTAAACTGGAATCTAGCTTCTGAATTCGAGTATCGGCATTTGTAAATCATATTCATATATGACAGTGGAATACATTTTTGTCGTGCTCTTGAGGATATATAAAAACACATAGAATGATTTATAAAGATTCATATAGGAATACAAAATGGATTCGAATTTAGTTGCCAGGGTAAACGTGGATGCTTGTTGTCCCAAAATTCAAAAGAAGCATCAAAATGTCCACTCCCATGTCGGCTGCCCGAAGCCAAGTGTTTGGGAGATGGAAATTACTGTCTACCTCTTACACGGACAATCCATCGGCCCGATTTCCATTGCTCTCAATAGGGGTAGGTTAGTAACTTCAATTAGACGTGACACAACCGCCTCTGAGCCCATTCGGACATGGTGGGCGCCAAACATGGGCGGCAAAACACATTTGATTCAAGCTCGTCCGAAAGACCTCTGTTTCTCCCTCCATTTCCCCATTCATACACGGTGGGCGGCAAAACAAACTCGACTCGGCCGAAATTGTTGTAGGCAAATATTTTCAATAGGGGCAGGTTTGTAACTTCACTCAGACGTGACACAACCGCCCTATCTATCAGCCCCGTTCATCCATCGTGGGCCCCAACATGGGCGCCAAAACACCCTCTCCTCGCCCGAAATCGCTTTGGGCAAATATTTGCGAGATGCGAGATTACCGTCCTATCCCCAACCGACGAGACATCCAAATTTTAAATGGGGGCTAAGTTCGTAACTTTCCCATATTTCAGACAGGCGCGTCCCAAAAACATGGTTCTCCATACCTTTCCCTCCATTTTCCCATTCATACACCATCCGCGCTAGAACACCATCCCCACACCAGCCTCCTCCGTCTGCCTCCCCATCCATCGCTGCCGTCCTCCACCACATCCATCGCCGCCGTCCTCCACCCCATCCATCGCCACCGTCCTCCACCATGCCGAAGCGCCTACCAAGACCGTGTCATCCACTGCTAGAGATGGACGTTTCTCATCCACGGTGACGGACCAAGAGCCTTGCATCGCGTCCTCGCGCTTCATCGGCGTTGTCATCCTCTTTGCCAGGGCTTCTCACATGACCTTCTCTTCCACCGCAACGGGACTTATCCCCTGATGCACCCATCTACTGTCATAGATCTGCTTCAACGCCACCGACAGCCATCGCACCCCCGATGCCTACACGGCGCCGTAAGAGAGGTGGTACTTCATATCTCCACAACTTTTTGATCTCAACCAGAAAATAGATCATAACTTAGTTACTGTACTTTCTTTTCAGCTCTTAGAATTTAGTTCTTAGTTCGAAGCAAACAATGGATGCTAAATAGCATTTCCCCGGTTTGCAGCTTTAAATCTGCCATGGCACAGTCAGAATAGGGTTAAATTGATCATGCTTATGGTTTAATTGATCATGTTGGTTCCGTGGTGGTTTCTTTAATAGAAATCGGAGGGGAAACCCTCTATTGCTAAAAAATGCTTAGTGTTTCCCCCTTTTATGCACCGCTCCACCCATCAAGCTAAACAAGCTTAGTTTTCACATACGAATCT
Source organism: Triticum urartu (assembly GCF_003073215.2). Classification (NCBI taxonomy): domain Eukaryota; kingdom Viridiplantae; phylum Streptophyta; class Magnoliopsida; order Poales; family Poaceae; genus Triticum; species Triticum urartu. The sequence continues at coordinate 324,925,362 of NC_053027.1, read as the reverse complement.
GATATTATTAAAATAGAGTTGTTTAATTGGTTAGCTAAATGTTGCTAATTTAGTTTCGAAAATGCATGTACGTCACTCGGGTGTGTACCTCTATAGGGTGCCCACACTGGGCCGCGTCCCATCCTGCGATTTTGGGTCGGCCCAGGCCGTGATTCCCCTCTGTTCTGCAGCGCGCTTCTGATCTCTACTTGCCCCCAGCCACCTGCCTCTCTGGCGACTTGCCGTCCCCGAATGGCATGACTTTAGGAGGAGACGCCGGACTAACATGTGGTCAGGAGCCGCTCGCCCAACAGAGTCACCACTGCCCGGGCGCGCCGCCGTGCCTACCTTCCTAGTCCATTCAGGGCTCAAGCGTGCAACACACACTAAGCCAACCCGATTTATCCTGAGATACGTCCTCAACACTCAGCAGCCACTCCTCATCACCCATTTTTCTAATTGATTCATTACTCATTAGGCAGGACTGTCATTAAGGTTTGGTGTGTGCTGAGTGCTACCTACACTTAATACTTCTGATGTATTTTAGTAATCTTTAGTACTTGTAAAGTTCACAAGGTTTCAAAATTCCGGCCCTAGGAGCAGACACTAGTCATTTTGGATTGTTGGTCGTCGTGACATTAACCCAGATTACTACTGCAGGCCAGGTTTGTTGACAATTTTACTTGTCTTTCTTATGAAATCGATATGATATCCAATTATTCACGTCGATTAGTTGCAAATAGTAAGTGCTAGAAAAACTTCTTAATTCAGATTTTGGACGGTCTCTTACTGCAGTTACAATTCTGCATACATGTCCTAGTAAGCTCACAAGTAAATGATTGATTCACTACATCTATGCTTGCCCTGTCATGTTTGTTGTCAATATTCTTTTAGGGTGGACCACCCTGTTTTAAAATACTGGAACCGTAGACATGAGTGAATAGTATTTCTCTGTGTGATCTCTTCCATCATGTGTGGGCAACGAGCACTGCATTGTATAGAAAGAAAGTGTCATTTCCAGCTTTTACATAGACTATGATCTTTTACATGGAATACAATTTGCCTACTTGCTTTGTGTCGCACTACCAGCACTCCACCCTTGAAGCTAAACATTATGCCACTGATAATTCCTTAGTTTATTTGTTCAAATACGAATTTGATATGATTCTAATGTTCCTACTTCAGTTTTGAAATGTGTGTCTGCCTGTTATAGAGACATAAGAGGTTTGTACTTCTGTGTGTGGTCTGGTCAGCACGGTTGGGGGTGAACTTTGCATATGCAGGGGTTTATAGGGAGACACTCTTCGAGTTGAATCCGTAATGCATTCCATAGGCAATCTGACTACTTTTTATGTTTTCATGAATCTCAGATTCCGAACAGCTTCATAATGATTATGAGCTTGTGCGCATCAAAAGAATAAAGCAGAACAATGCCATGGCTGTCAAACTTGGCATTAAGGGACTGGATTCAAGTCTGGATGCAATGCAATCCAAATGCTCTCCACCTACAGATTCATGCTCAGAATATGATCCTAACAGTGATTTTGAGTTAGAGGGAGACCTAAGTCAATGTAGCTCTCTAGTGGAGTTGTCAGAGGCAGATGCCATATCTTATTCACCCATCAAGGTGCTTGCTCTAACTTTCCAAGGTTATATTGGTCGCACATATCTTGCAACTGATGCTTTGCATTGTTTCTACTTTGTTGCACTGCCATTAGCTTAGTTACACATCGTGTATGTGAATACGCCCTGCGTATCCATTTTCAGTACATATTCCATCTGTCATCATACCATATTTATCGATTCAAATGTTGTTCTTGTGTATCAGACGGTCAAAAGGAAGAGGGCGATTGTTGATCACGGAGGAGCACAAGCAAAGTATTTGGAAAAGGTAGTGTCACCTGATAAATCAAATAGCCCATTAGGTGTAGTTGTAATATCACCTGACCCACAAAACACCCCAACTCCAGTAGACTCTAGCCCTACCACACTAGTCATTTGTGATGCCCCAACTCAGCAGACCCCAACTGCAGCAAATAGTATGATGATGCCAGTTGACATAGGACCAGCTCTACGATGCAAAATCCCCATTCCAGTAAAGAGTACACCAAATCCAGTTGCCAAATCCCTTTTCGAACCAGAGAGAGCCCCAATTGCAGCAAATAAGACACATGTTCCATTTCTTCCCAGTTTTGAAGATGAAGCTTATATTGTTGTCAGGAACTTTGTGCGCATCTTTCCTTCATGGAAAGATTATATCGCAGACACAGAACAATTTCCAATCTTCGTCCGCAACTTACGCGTAAGTAATGTACTAATATTATTCATGGTAATTACTGCATATGCTTCTGCTCACAGAAGACACAAGATTTCATTCTTTTAAATAGGCGAGGACCAAACTGGATTGTCAAGACGAGCAAGGGTTGGTTGCACTTTTCAAGCACTCATTGATGAAGTATCGTTCCTACCTGAGGCAAGCGCACTTCAATGGCAAGCCTCTAAACAAAATTTCTGTAAAGTCTCCGGTGCTACATTTATCAGGCAGTGACTGGAATAATCTTGTTACACATTGGTCTCATCTGCAGCATAAGGAATTGTCTATGATATCACATCACAATTTGAACTACATTTCTGCATTTGCCTTAACGTCTCACTTGTATGGAAACTTTTAGCAGAAGAACATTCATTCTCAAGGGACCACAACATCTTGCAACTATACTGCACACTGCGTTGCTCTTGTGAGTACCTCTTGCCCTGTATGACCATACTTACTTTCATAGTTGTTTGATTATGTAGCATCACTCCACATGTTAGCCTCATTATCATCCATTTGGTGGACATTATAAGATCTGTATGGACTCTTACATAAATTTAGAATCAACCCAATGCTTTTGAAGAGGTTTAGCTCTGCAGTCCTCTTGTAAGGACTGAATGTCGTCTATCCTTGTACTTACATTAACAGCTACTCCCTCCGTCCCATAATATAAGAACGTTTTGTACAGCACACCAGTGTTCAAAACACTCTTGTATTGTGGGAAGAGGGACTGGTTCATCGTGTAGCATTCTGCATCTTATCTCACTCGCCCACCATTTAATAAAAAGTATCAAATCTATATTTAATCTTACCAAAAAGTTGAATACACAGACAATGCATGTGCAGAAGTGTAGCCCATTGCTCTTGTTAGTACATTTTGTCCTGTAACATTTGTACTTCCAGGGATTGGTAGTTGATTATGTAGCATCAATCTGTATCTTATCTTCATTATCCTCTATCCCTTCCAGTATTATCATATCTATAATTACTCTCTACAAAATGTCGAGTACAAGCAATGCTTACGAAGAAGATTATGTGTTGAAATTCTTGAGTTATCCTTCCCTTGAGATGGAGAAGGGCATTACAAAGACGGTGTTAACTGTTAATGTAAGTCAGTACTTCTAAAGCTTTTATCCTCAACTACTGTTTAATTTGCACATACTCCCTACCGTTTACTGCTGTTTAGTTTGCTGTTTCTATCAAAATGCATGTTCACAACAACCGTAAGTTCCAAGTTTTACTTGTAAAACCAAATTCCTTATTCATACCATGCACATTACTCAATACTCCCTATATGTATGCTTGTTTCTGTGGATCTATAATCCAGTGTGTGTTGAAGCAGCCCACGTTTGCACCTTGTCATCTTCTGTTTTGTCTTACTGATGTCGCTGATGATATGAACAACATGCCATGCACATTAACCAAAATAGATACAATGATTGTCTTTGCCCTTCATATATGCTTGTTATGTTGACATGGTAATCCAGTAGTGTGGTGAAGCTCCCCGCATTATGAACAATGCCAAATTATGCTAATGATATTTTGAACTTACTCTTTATTTTCTAATTTGAAATTGGATGGAATTGACAACACGGTTATCATCTTTGTTTATACACGTGCAAAACCTGTCATCTCTCTGCTTGTTTCAAGGTGATATGCCTGATGGCATGCACAAGTCCACTGAAGGCTGTGACACAAATGCAACATATATTGCATCAAAGAATGCAAAACATCTTGAAGATAGCGAGACAACCCCAAAATCTTGTCTTGATGCAGTGTTCAAGTTACTTGAGACTAGCAGTCAGACAAGCTCACAAAATTCGCTGTTTGAATCAGTTCGACTTCTTCCGTCCCAAGTTCTTGCAGAAAGGCATTCTGCAACTCAAGTTCAACTTGAAGGCCTATCTCTAAGAAAGATTGCGGAGAACACCAATGAGAACCTCATTGCTAAACAGCTACACCTGGAAGCTATGACCGACATGCTAGGCCGGTCTCACAGCCTTGCTTAGCATCTTGCGCAACAGTTCCCGCGCAAGGCTAACCTCTCTTGAACTATCTTTGAAGTGGTCTCGGTTCAGTATTATTATTTTTACGCTGCAATGGTGCCCATTTTTTGTAATCTACTTCTTCGTTGCGCTTTATGATCACCGGTGGCGAACTTTGATGCCCAGTGGATGTAATATACCATAAATCCTTTATTGTATAGTGTAGGTTTATTCTAAGTTACTATGCCGTAATTTCTTTATTGTATAGAGTAGGTTTGTTCTCAATTCCTACTAGTTACTGCCATCATTCGCTATCTGAAAAAAAATCTGATGTAGTCGACCGGGCCGAAACATTCGCCTCTAATAGTACTGGTTTTTAGCGGGCCCCAATTGGGCCAGCCTGCATCTTTCTTGGGCCTGAATGGCCATTGGGGCCTTCACACATTGCGCCAAGCCCACAACTTACTCCGGCCTATATTCGGCCCGAATTTTAGTTGGGCCTTTTGTGGGCCCAGCTCTTAGTTTGGCCCATGTAGCTTTCGGCCATTAAGAGGATGAATATTCCGGTGGCCTATTACGGACCAGAAGAAACCATGGGCCCTTAGCAGGCCAAAATTCATGTTGGGCCTCAATTTTCACTAGTTGTCGACGGGCCTTCAGCAGGCTGAAAGGTAGAACGGGCCTTTTTAGGCCCAGTTATATGACGGGCCGTTACCAGGTCGTAACATATTTCGGGCCTGAGTTGGCCCACTCATATCATGGGCCTTTAAGAGGCCGAAAGCTTAGTACATGCATCAACAGGCCGAATTATACGCCATGCCTTCAACAAGCCCAAAGTCACGTTGGGCTGAACTGTTGCCACCTTTATCACGGGCCGTCAGTGGGCCGGATGTAGCGTCGGACCATATATGGCCCTTGGGCAGCATGGGCCATTCGCAGGCCGAAAGAGACACCGGGCTGAAATGGGCCCATGTCTACATCGGGCTTCTAACAGGCCAAAAGTCACTGGGCCGTAATTGGGCCCAAATATTCGGCGAACAATTAATGGGCCAGATCTGGCTTCGGGCCGTAAATGGGCCTTATTAAACAGGTCCTTATTGGGCTGGCCCACTAGTACCTGAGTAAGTACTACATGCCTTTGACTTGGCCAGCCTTTTTAACCTATATGGGCCTTTGTTGGGTCGTGCCACGTGTCGACGTATCATAGGCGCCTCCTGTCCAATGAATGGATGACATCTGTCCCGACGGTGAGCCATCACGTGTTTCCTCCGATCAATGACAATTTTACACGTGCAAAATCCTCATTGGTCTGGGCTGTTAACGGGTTATCGGATCCAAAACCAGACCTGATAGTTTAACGGTGTCCCGTTATGGTGGATGCCACGTCTCGGTCACCCTTGACGAAAGCACTTCTATGACGCGTGATTTATCGTCATGGAAGTTGCCACTTCCGTGATGATAATTTTGGTAATGTCAAGGAACACTTCTACGACATCACAGGTATGGCAATCTTGATTCTGTCATAAAATTTTCATGGATGTACATGCATGACAGAAAACGTGACCTACCATGACAAACACGTATCATCACGGAAGTGTCTTTTTTTCATAGTGATCGTAACATGCCAGTCTTCATTAATTCAGATATAGACTGATTTTACATTGGTGTGTGTGTGTGTGTGTCTTTAATAGCATGTGTGTATTAGAGAGAGCGACACA